>NW_026893711.1:0-300000 GCF_032452875.1 Bos javanicus
CAGGCAATACTCAAAGAGCTGAGCAGACACGAATCACGCAATCAGCAGGCAATAATCATGGAGCTCAGCAGTGACGAATCATGCTGCTCAACTGGCAATAATCAAGCACGTGACCAGGCAGGAATCACGCAGCTCAGCTGGCAATTGTCAAGCAGATGAGCCGACAGGAATCACGCAGCTCAGCTGGCAATTGTCATGCAGATGAGCCGGCAGGAATCACGCAGCTCAGCAGGCCCTGATCACGTGACTCTGCATGCACTGATCACGTGGCTGATCAAGTCCAGATCACGTGACTGATCATGCACTGATCACGTGGCTATCATGCACTGATCACGTGACTGATCATGCACTGATCACGTGGCTGATCATGCACTGATCACGTGGCTGATCATGCACTGATCACGTGTTTATCAGGCACTGATCAGTGACTGACAGGCACTGATCAGGGGACTGTGCACGCACTGATCACGTGGCTGATCAGGAACTGACCACCTGACCTCGCATGCAGTGATCACGTGGCTGGTCATTCACTGATCACGTGTTTATCATACGGTGATCACGTGACTGAGAGGCGCTGATCACGTGACTGTGCCGTCAGTGATCACGTGCTTGAGCAGCACTGATCATGTGCCGGGAGCCGGGGAGGCATTCCACTCTGGACAAAGGTCATGAGGAAGGAGGCTCGGCATACGCAAATGCGGGATCGAGCCTCAGGAGTCCACCCGGATATTCTCGAGCATCTCCCCCCAAAAAAACCGGAGTCTGCCTACTGTATTGCTTTGTGCTCTCACCTCTGATTTCACTGGGGGCTGTCCCCCACCACCATCTCGCTCTCTCTGTCAAAGAGTTAACTTACAGCTCCAATTCATAAAGTTCCTTGTCATTCTTCCCTTTAACTTCCAGCTGAGTCTCCATCTGGAGCGCGGAACCCACCACGCTTACTAATTATGCCTGGGCTGCTAAGACCCACTCGAGAAGGTGTCTAGGGTGAGGCACCTTTCGCTATTCGAGAGGGCGCCTGCGGCCTACGTAAGTGGTGCAAACTTCTTGTCTTGAAGTTTGATTGGTCTTCCGCGTAAACCAAGCTACTCAGTCTTTTCTCTCCAGAATTTTCCTACTGAGCTCTCCTCATACTATTATTCTTGACATCTCTGATTAGCATATAAATAGTCGCCTAGGCCATCTCTCCTTCGAATACCCTGGATCAGTTGGGCTGGTCCCCGGCAGGTGGCGACCGAACAGGGACCTCAGGAGGCAATACTCAAAGAGCTGAGCAGACACGAACCACGCAATCAGCAGGCAATAAGCATGGAGCTCAGCAGTGACGAATCATGCTGCTCAACTGGCAATAATCAAGCACGTGACCAGGCAGGAATCACGCAGCTCAGCTGGCAATTGTCATGCAGATGAGCCGGCAGGAATCACGCAGCTCAGCAGGCCCTGATCACGTGACTCTGCAGGCACTGATCACGTGGCTGATCAAGTCCAGATCACGTGACTGAGCATGCACTGATCACGTGGCTATCATGCACTGATGACGTGACTGCGCATGCACTGATGACGTGGCTGATCATGCACTGATCACATGGCTCATCATGCACTGATCACGTGTTTATCAGGCAATGATCAGTGACTGACAGGCGCTGATCATGGGACTGTGCACGCACTGATCACGTGGCTATCATGCACTGATCACGTGACTGCGCATGCACTGATGACGTGGCTGTTCGGGCACTGATCACGTGTTTATCAGGCAGTGATCAGTGACTGACAGGCGCTGATCAGGGACTGTGCACGCACTGATCAGGTGGCTGATCAGGAACTGACCACCTGACCGCGCATGCAGTGATCACGTGGCTGGTCGTTCACTGATCACGTGTTTATCATACGGTGATCACGTGACTGAGAGGCGCTGATCACGTGACTGTGCCGTCAGTGATCACGTGGCTGAGCAGGCACTGATATCGTGACTGAGCATGCACTGATCATGTGCCGGGAGCCGGGGAGGCATTCCACTCTGGACAAAGGTCATGAGGAAGGAGGCTCGGCATACGCAAATGCGGGATCGAGCCTCAGGAGTCCACCCGGATATTCTCGAGCATCTCCCCCCAAAAAACCGGAGTCTGCCTACTGTATTGCTTTGTGCTCTCACCTCTGATTTCACTGGGGGCTGTCCCCCACCACCATCTCGCTCTCTCTGTCAAAGAGTTAACTTACAGCTCCAATTCATAAAGTTCCTTGTCATTCTTCCCTTTAACTTCCAGCTGAGTCTCCATCTGGAGCGCGGAACCCACCACGCTTACTAATTATGCCTGGGCTGCTAAGACCCACTCGAGAAGGTGTCTAGGGTGAGGCACCTTTCGCTATTCGAGAGGGCGCCTGCGGCCTACGTAAGTGGTGCAAACTTCTTGTCTTGAAGTTTGATTGGTCTTCCGCAAACCAAGCTACTCAGTCTCTTTTCTCCACCGAATTTTCCTACTGAGCTCTCCTCATACTATTATTCTTGACATCTCTGATTAGCATATAAATAGTCGCCTAGGCCATCTCTCCTTCGAATACCCTGGATCAGTTGGGGCTGGTCCCTGGCAGGTGGCGACCGAACAGGGACCTCAGGAGGCAATACTCAAAGAGCTGAGCAGACACGAACCACGCAATCAGCAGGCAATAAGCATGGAGCTCAGCAGTGACGAATCATGCTGCTCAACTGGCAATAATCAAGCACGTGACCAGGCAGGAATCACGCAGCTCAGCTGGCAATTGTCAAGCAGATGAGCCGACAGGAATCACGCAGCTCAGCTGGCAATTGTCATGCAGATGAGCCGGCAGGAATCACGCAGCTCAGCAGGCCCTGATCACGTGACTCTGCAGGCACTGATCACGTGGCTGATCAAGTCCAGATCACGTGACTGATCATGCACTGATCACGTGGCTATCATGCACTGATGACGTGGCTGATCATGCACTGATCACGTGGCTCATCATGCACTGATCACGTGACTGCGCATGCACTGATGACGTGGCTGTTCGGGCACTGATCACGTGTTTATCAGGCAGTGATCAGTGACTGACAGGCGCTGATCAGGGACTGTGCACGCACTGATCAGGTGGCTGATCAGGAACTGACCACCTGACCGCGCATGCAGTGATCACGTGGCTGGTCGTTCACTGATCACGTGTTTATCATACGGTGATCACGTGACTGAGAGGCGCTGATCACGTGACTGTGCCGTCAGTGATCACGTGGCTGAGCAGGCACTGATATCGTGACTGAGCATGCACTGATCATGTGCCGGGAGCCGGGGAGGCATTCCACTCTGGACAAAGGTCATGAGGAAGGAGGCTCGGCATACGCAAATGCGGGATCGAGCCTCAGGAGTCCACCCGGATATTCTCGAGCATCTCCCCCCCAAAAAAACCGGAGTCTGCCTACTCTATTGCTTTGTGCTCTCACCTCTGATTTCACTGGGGCTGTCCCCCACCACCATCTCGCTCTCTCTGTCAAAGAGTTAACTTACAGCTCCAATTCATAAAGTTCCTTGTCATTCTTCCCTTTAACTTCCAGCTGAGTCTCCATCTGGAGCGCGGAACCCACCACGCTTACTAATTATGCCTGGGCTGCTAAGACCCACTCGAGAAGGTGTCTAGGGTGAGGCACCTTTCGCTATTCGAGAGGGCGCCTGCGGCCTACGTAAGTGGTGCAAACTTCTTGTCTTGAAGTTTGATTGGTCTTCCGCGTAAACCAAGCTACTCAGTCTCTTTTCTCCACCGAATTTTCCTACTGAGCTCTCCTCATACTATTATTCTTGACATCTCTGATTAGCATATAAATAGTCGCCTAGGCCATCTCTCCTTCGAATACCCTGGATCAGTTGGGGCTGGTCCCGGCAGGTGGCGACCGAACAGGGACCTCAGGAGGCAATACTCAAAGAGCTGAGCAGACACGAACCACGCAATCAGCAGGCAATAAGCATGGAGCTCAGCAGTGACGAATCATGCTGCTCAACTGGCAATAATCAAGCACGTGACCAGGCAGGAATCACGCAGCTCAGCTGGCAATTGTCAAGCAGATGAGCCGACAGGAATCACGCAGCTCAGCTGGCAATTGTCATGCAGATGAGCCGGCAGGAATCACGCAGCTCAGCAGGCCCTGATCACGTGACTCTGCAGGCACTGATCACGTGGCTGATCAAGTCCAGATCACGTGACTGAGCATGCACTGATCACGTGGCTATCATGCACTGATGACGTGACTGCGCATGCACTGATGACGTGGCTGATCGGGCACTGATCACATGGCTCATCATGCACTGATCACGTGTTTATCAGGCAATGATCAGTGACTGACAGGCGCTGATCATGGGACTGTGCACGCACTGATCACGTGGCTATCATGCACTGATCACGTGACTGCGCATGCACTGATGACGTGGCTGTTCGGGCACTGATCACGTGTTTATCAGGCAGTGATCAGTGACTGACAGGCGCTGATCAGGGGACTGTGCACGCACTGATCAGGTGGCTGATCAGGAACTGACCACCTGACCGCGCATGCAGTGATCACGTGGCTGGTCGTTCACTGATCACGTGTTTATCATACGGTGATCACGTGACTGAGAGGCGCTGATCACGTGACTGTGCCGTCAGTGATCACGTGGCTGAGCAGGCACTGATATCGTGACTGAGCATGCACTGATCATGTGCCGGGAGCCGGGGAGGCATTCCACTCTGGACAAAGGTCATGAGGAAGGAGGCTCGGCATACGCAAATGCGGGATCGAGCCTCAGGAGTCCACCCGGATATTCTCGAGCATCTCCCCCCAAAAAAACCGGAGTCTGCCTACTGTATTGCTTTGTGCTCTCACCTCTGATTTCACTGGGGGCTGTCCCCCACCACCATCTCGCTCTCTCTGTCAAAGAGTTAACTTACAGCTCCAATTCATAAAGTTCCTTGTCATTCTTCCCTTTAACTTCCAGCTGAGTCTCCATCTGGAGCGCGGAACCCACCACGCTTACTAATTATGCCTGGGCTGCTAAGACCCACTCGAGAAGGTGTCTAGGGTGAGGCACCTTTCGCTATTCGAGAGGGCGCCTGCGGCCTACGTAAGTGGTGCAAACTTCTTGTCTTGAAGTTTGATTGGTCTTCCGCGTAAACCAAGCTACTCAGTCTCTTTTCTCCACCGAATTTTCCTACTGAGCTCTCCTCATACTATTATTCTTGACATCTCTGATTAGCATATAAATAGTCGCCTAGGCCATCTCTCCTTCGAATACCCTGGATCAGTTGGGGCTGGTCCCCGGCAGGTGGCGACCGAACAGGGACCTCAGGAGGCAATACTCAAAGAGCTGAGCAGACACGAACCACGCAATCAGCAGGCAATAAGCATGGAGCTCAGCAGTGACGAATCATGCTGCTCAACTGGCAATAATCAAGCACGTGACCAGGCAGGAATCACGCAGCTCAGCTGGCAATTGTCAAGCAGATGAGCCGACAGGAATCACGCAGCTCAGATGGCAATTGTCATGCAGATGAGCCGGCAGGAATCACGCAGCTCAGCAGGCCTGATCACGTGACTCTGCAGGCACTGATCACGTGGCTGATCAAGTCCAGATCACGTGACTGAGCATGCACTGATCACGTGGCTATCATGCACTGATGACGTGACTGCGCATGCACTGATGACGTGGCTGATCGGGCACTGATCACATGGCTCATCATGCACTGATCACGTGTTTATCAGGCAATGATCAGTGACTGACAGGCGCTGATCATGGGACTGTGCACGCACTGATCACGTGGCTATCATGCACTGATCACGTGACTGCGCATGCACTGATGACGTGGCTGTTCGGGCACTGATCACGTGTTTATCAGGCAGTGATCAGTGACTGACAGGCGCTGATCAGGGGACTGTGCACGCACTGATCAGGTGGCTGATCAGGAACTGACCACCTGACCGCGCATGCAGTGATCACGTGGCTGGTCGTTCACTGATCACGTGTTTATCATACGGTGATCACGTGACTGAGAGGCGCTGATCACGTGACTGTGCCGTCAGTGATCACGTGGCTGAGCAGGCACTGATATCGTGACTGAGCATGCACTGATCATGTGCCGGGAGCCGGGGAGGCATTCCACTCTGGACAAAGGTCATGAGGAAGGAGGCTCGGCATACGCAAATGCGGGATCGAGCCTCAGGAGTCCACCCGGATATTCTCGAGCATCTCCCCCCAAAAAAACCGGAGTCTGCCTACTGTATTGCTTTGTGCTCTCACCTCTGATTTCACTGGGGCTGTCCCCCACCACCATCTCGCTCTCTCTGTCAAAGAGTTAACTTACAGCTCCAATTCATAAAGTTCCTTGTCATTCTTCCCTTTAACTTCCAGCTGAGTCTCCATCTGGAGCGCGGAACCCACCACGCTTACTAATTATGCCTGGGCTGCTAAGACCCACTCGAGAAGGTGTCTAGGGTGAGGCACCTTTCGCTATTCGAGAGGGCGCCTGCGGCCTACGTAAGTGGTGCAAACTTCTTGTCTTGAAGTTTGATTGGTCTTCCGCGTAAACCAAGCTACTCAGTCTCTTTTCTCCACCGAATTTTCCTACTGAGCTCTCCTCATACTATTATTCTTGACATCTCTGATTAGCATATAAATAGTCGCCTAGGCCATCTCTCCTTCGAATACCCTGGATCAGTTGGGGCTGGTCCCCGGCAGGTGGCGACCGAACAGGGACCTCAGGAGGCAATACTCAAAGAGCTGAGCAGACACGAACCACGCAATCAGCAGGCAATAAGCATGGAGCTCAGCAGTGACGAATCATGCTGCTCAACTGGCAATAATCAAGCACGTGACCAGGCAGGAATCACGCAGCTCAGCTGGCAATTGTCAAGCAGATGAGCCGACAGGAATCACGCAGCTCAGATGGCAATTGTCATGCAGATGAGCCGGCAGGAATCACGCAGCTCAGCAGGCCCTGATCACGTGACTCTGCAGGCACTGATCACGTGGCTGATCAAGTCCAGATCACGTGACTGAGCATGCACTGATCACGTGGCTATCATGCACTGATGACGTGACTGCGCATGCACTGATGACGTGGCTGATCGGGCACTGATCACATGGCTCATCATGCACTGATCACGTGTTTATCAGGCAATGATCAGTGACTGACAGGCGCTGATCATGGGACTGTGCACGCACTGATCACGTGGCTATCATGCACTGATCACGTGACTGCGCATGCACTGATGACGTGGCTGTTCGGGCACTGATCACGTGTTTATCAGGCAGTGATCAGTGACTGACAGGCGCTGATCAGGGGACTGTGCACGCACTGATCAGGTGGCTGATCAGGAACTGACCACCTGACCGCGCATGCAGTGATCACGTGGCTGGTCGTTCACTGATCACGTGTTTATCATACGGTGATCACGTGACTGAGAGGCGCTGATCACGTGACTGTGCCGTCAGTGATCACGTGGCTGAGCAGGCACTGATATCGTGACTGAGCATGCACTGATCATGTGCCGGGAGCCGGGGAGGCATTCCACTCTGGACAAAGGTCATGAGGAAGGAGGCTCGGCATACGCAAATGCGGGATCGAGCCTCAGGAGTCCACCCGGATATTCTCGAGCATCTCCCCCCAAAAAAACCGGAGTCTGCCTACTGTATTGCTTTGTGCTCTCACCTCTGATTTCACTGGGGGCTGTCCCCCACCACCATCTCGCTCTCTCTGTCAAAGAGTTAACTTACAGCTCCAATTCATAAAGTTCCTTGTCATTCTTCCCTTTAACTTCCAGCTGAGTCTCCATCTGGAGCGCGGAACCCACCACGCTTACTAATTATGCCTGGGCTGCTAAGACCCACTCGAGAAGGTGTCTAGGGTGAGGCACCTTTCGCTATTCGAGAGGGCGCCTGCGGCCTACGTAAGTGGTGCAAACTTCTTGTCTTGAAGTTTGATTGGTCTTCCGCGTAAACCAAGCTACTCAGTCTCTTTTCTCCACCGAATTTTCCTACTGAGCTCTCCTCATACTATTATTCTTGACATCTCTGATTAGCATATAAATAGTCGCCTAGGCCATCTCTCCTTCGAATACCCTGGATCAGTTGGGGCTGGTCCCCGGCAGGTGGCGACCGAACAGGGACCTCAGGAGGCAATACTCAAAGAGCTGAGCAGACACGAACCACGCAATCAGCAGGCAATAAGCATGGAGCTCAGCAGTGACGAATCATGCTGCTCAACTGGCAATAATCAAGCACGTGACCAGGCAGGAATCACGCAGCTCAGCTGGCAATTGTCAAGCAGATGAGCCGACAGGAATCACGCAGCTCAGATGGCAATTGTCATGCAGATGAGCCGGCAGGAATCACGCAGCTCAGCAGGCCCTGATCACGTGACTCTGCAGGCACTGATCACGTGGCTGATCAAGTCCAGATCACGTGACTGAGCATGCACTGATCACGTGGCTATCATGCACTGATGACGTGACTGCGCATGCACTGATGACGTGGCTGATCGGGCACTGATCACATGGCTCATCATGCACTGATCACGTGTTTATCAGGCAATGATCAGTGACTGACAGGCGCTGATCATGGGACTGTGCACGCACTGATCACGTGGCTATCCTGCACTGATCACGTGACTGCGCATGCACTGATGACGTGGCTGTTCGGGCACTGATCACGTGTTTATCAGGCAGTGATCAGTGACTGACAGGCGCTGATCAGGGGACTGTGCACGCACTGATCAGGTGGCTGATCAGGAACTGACCACCTGACCGCGCATGCAGTGATCACGTGGCTGGTCGTTCACTGTTCACGTGTTTATCATACGGTGATCACGTGACTGAGAGGCGCTGATCACGTGACTGTGCCGTCAGTGATCACGTGGCTGAGCAGGCACTGATATCGTGACTGAGCATGCACTGATCATGTGCCGGGAGCCGGGGAGGCATTCCACTCTGGACAAAGGTCATGAGGAAGGAGGCTCGGCATACGCAAATGCGGGATCGAGCCTCAGGAGTCCACCCGGATATTCTCGAGCATCTCCCCCCCAAAAAAACCAGAGTCTGCCTACTGTATTGCTTTGTGCTCTCACCTCTGATTTCACTGGGGGCTGTCCCCCACCACCATCTCGCTCTCTCTGTCAAAGAGTTAACTTACAGCTCCAATTCATAAAGTTCCTTGTCATTCTTCCCTTTAACTTCCAGCTGAGTCTCCATCTGGAGCGCGGAACCCACCACGCTTACTAATTATGCCTGGGCTGCTAAGACCCACTCGAGAAGGTGTCTAGGGTGAGGCACCTTTCGCTATTCGAGAGGGCGCCTGCGGCCTACGTAAGTGGTGCAAACTTCTTGTCTTGAAGTTTGATTGGTCTTCCGCGTAAACCAAGCTACTCAGTCTCTTTTCTCCACCGAATTTTCCTACTGAGCTCTCCTCATACTATTATTCTTGACATCTCTGATTAGCATATAAATAGTCGCCTAGGCCATCTCTCCTTCGAATACCCTGGATCAGTTGGGGCTGGTCCCCGGCAGGTGGCGACCGAACAGGGACCTCAGGAGGCAATACTCAAAGAGCTGAGCAGACACGAACCACGCAATCAGCAGGCAATAAGCATGGAGCTCAGCAGTGACGAATCATGCTGCTCAACTGGCAATAATCAAGCACGTGACCAGGCAGGAATCACGCAGCTCAGCTGGCAATTGTCAAGCAGATGAGCCGACAGGAATCACGCAGCTCAGATGGCAATTGTCATGCAGATGAGCCGGCAGGAATCACGCAGCTCAGCAGGCCCTGATCACGTGACTCTGCAGGCACTGATCACGTGGCTGATCAAGTCCAGATCACGTGACTGAGCATGCACTGATCACGTGGCTATCATGCACTGATGACGTGACTGCGCATGCACTGATGACGTGGCTGATCGGGCACTGATCACATGGCTCATCATGCACTGATCACGTGTTTATCAGGCAATGATCAGTGACTGACAGGCGCTGATCATGGGACTGTGCACGCACTGATCACGTGGCTATCATGCACTGATCACGTGACTGCGCATGCACTGATGACGTGGCTGTTCGGGCACTGATCACGTGTTTATCAGGCAGTGATCAGTGACTGACAGGCGCTGATCAGGGGACTGTGCACGCACTGATCAGGTGGCTGATCAGGAACTGACCACCTGACCGCATGCAGTGATCACGTGGCTGGTCGTTCACTGATCACGTGTTTATCATACGGTGATCACGTGACTGAGAGGCGCTGATCACGTGACTGTGCCGTCAGTGATCACGTGGCTGAGCAGGCACTGATATCGTGACTGAGCATGCACTGATCATGTGCCGGGAGCCGGGGAGGCATTCCACTCTGGACAAAGGTCATGAGGAAGGAGGCTCGGCATACGCAAATGCGGGATCGAGCCTCAGGAGTCCACCCGGATATTCTCGAGCATCTCCCCCAAAAAACCGGAGTCTGCCTACTGTATTGCTTTGTGCTCTCACCTCTGATTTCACTGGGGGCTGTCCCCCACCACCATCTCGCTCTCTCTGTCAAAGAGTTAACTTACAGCTCCAATTCATAAAGTTCCTTGTCATTCTTCCCTTTAACTTCCAGCTGAGTCTCCATCTGGAGCGCGGAACCCACCACGCTTACTAATTATGCCTGGGCTGCTAAGACCCACTCGAGAAGGTGTCTAGGGTGAGGCACCTTTCGCTATTCGAGAGGGCGCCTGCGGCCTACGTAAGTGGTGCAAACTTCTTGTCTTGAAGTTTGATTGGTCTTCCGCGTAAACCAAGCTACTCAGTCTCTTTTCTCCACCGAATTTTCCTACTGAGCTCTCCTCATACTATTATTCTTGACATCTCTGATTAGCATATAAATAGTCGCCTAGGCCATCTCTCCTTCGAATACCCTGGATCAGTTGGGGCTGGTCCCCGGCAGGTGGCGACCGAACAGGGACCTCAGGAGGCAATACTCAAAGAGCTGAGCAGACACGAACCACGCAATCAGCAGGCAATAAGCATGGAGCTCAGCAGTGACGAATCATGCTGCTCAACTGGCAATAATCAAGCACGTGACCAGGCAGGAATCACGCAGCTCAGCTGGCAATTGTCAAGCAGATGAGCCGACAGGAATCACGCAGCTCAGATGGCAATTGTCATGCAGATGAGCCGGCAGGAATCACGCAGCTCAGCAGGCCCTGATCACGTGACTCTGCAGGCACTGATCACGTGGCTGATCAAGTCCAGATCACGTGACTGAGCATGCACTGATCACGTGGCTATCATGCACTGATGACGTGACTGCGCATGCACTGATGACGTGGCTGATCGGGCACTGATCACATGGCTCATCATGCACTGATCACGTGTTTATCAGGCAATGATCAGTGACTGACAGGCGCTGATCATGGGACTGTGCACGCACTGATCACGTGGCTATCATGCACTGATCACGTGACTGCGCATGCACTGATGACGTGGCTGTTCGGGCACTGATCACGTGTTTATCAGGCAGTGATCAGTGACTGACAGGCGCTGATCAGGGGACTGTGCACGCACTGATCAGGTGGCTGATCAGGAACTGACCACCTGACCGCGCATGCAGTGATCACGTGGCTGGTCGTTCACTGATCACGTGTTTATCATACGGTGATCACGTGACTGAGAGGCGCTGATCACGTGACTGTGCCGTCAGTGATCACGTGGCTGAGCAGGCACTGATATCGTGACTGAGCATGCACTGATCATGTGCCGGGAGCCGGGAGGCATTCCACTCTGGACAAAGGTCATGAGGAAGGAGGCTCGGCATACGCAAATGCGGGATCGAGCCTCAGGAGTCCACCCGGATATTCTCGAGCATCTCCCCCCCAAAAAAACCGGAGTCTGCCTACTGTATTGCTTTGTGCTCTCACCTCTGATTTCACTGGGGGCTGTCCCCCACCACCATCTCGCTCTCTCTGTCAAAGAGTTAACTTACAGCTCCAATTCATAAAGTTCCTTGTCATTCTTCCCTTTAACTTCCAGCTGAGTCTCCATCTGGAGCGCGGAACCCACCACGCTTACTAATTATGCCTGGGCTGCTAAGACCCACTCGAGAAGGTGTCTAGGGTGAGGCACCTTTCGCTATTCGAGAGGGCGCCTGCGGCCTACGTAAGTGGTGCAAACTTCTTGTCTTGAAGTTTGATTGGTCTTCCGCGTAAACCAAGCTACTCAGTCTCTTTTCTCCACCGAATTTTCCTACTGAGCTCTCCTCATACTATTATTCTTGACATCTCTGATTAGCATATAAATAGTCGCCTAGGCCATCTCTCCTTCGAATACCCTGGATCAGTTGGGGCTGGTCCCCGGCAGGTGGCGACCGAACAGGGACCTCAGGAGGCAATACTCAAAGAGCTGAGCAGACACGAACCACGCAATCAGCAGGCAATAAGCATGGAGCTCAGCAGTGACGAATCATGCTGCTCAACTGGCAATAATCAAGCAACCAGGCAGGAATCACGCAGCTCAGCTGGCAATTGTCAAGCAGATGAGCCGACAGGAATCACGCAGCTCAGCTGGCAATTGTCAAGCAGATGAGCCGACAGGAATCACGCAGCTCAGATGGCAATTGTCATGCAGATGAGCCGGCAGGAATCACGCAGCTCAGCAGGCCCTGATCACGTGACTCTGCACTGATCACGTGGCTGATCAAGTCCAGATCACGTGACTGAGCATGCACTGATCACGTGGCTATCATGCACTGATGACGTGACTGCGCATGCACTGATGACGTGGCTGATCGGGCACTGATCACATGGCTCATCATGCACTGATCACGAGTTTATCAGGCAATGATCAGTGACTGACAGGCGCTGATCATGGGACTGTGCACGCACTGATCAGGTGGCTATCATGCACTGATCACGTGACTGCGCATGCACTGATGACGTGGCTGTTCGGGCACTGATCACGTGTTTATCAGGCAGTGATCAGTGACTGACAGGCGCTGATCAGGGGACTGTGCACGCACTGATCAGGTGGCTGATCAGGAACTGACCACCTGACCGCGCATGCAGTGATCACGTGGCTGGTCGTTCACTGATCACGTGTTTATCATACGGTGATCACGTGACTGAGAGGCGCTGATCACGTGACTGTGCCGTCAGTGATCACGTGGCTGAGCAGGCACTGATATCGTGACTGAGCATGCACTGATCATGTGCCGGGAGCCGGGGAGGCATTCCACTCTGGACAAAGGTCATGAGGAAGGAGGCTCGGCATACGCAAATGCGGGATCGAGCCTCAGGAGTCCACCCGGATATTCTCGAGCATCTCCCCCCAAAAAAACCAGAGTCTGCCTACTGTATTGCTTTGTGCTCTCACCTCTGATTTCACTGGGGGCTGTCCCCCACCACCATCTCGCTCTCTCTGTCAAAGAGTTAACTTACAGCTCCAATTCATAAAGTTCCTTGTCATTCTTCCCTTTAACTTCCAGCTGAGTCTCCATCTGGAGCGCGGAACCCACCACGCTTACTAATTATGCCTGGGCTGCTAAGACCCACTCGAGAAGGTGTCTAGGGTGAGGCACCTTTCGCTATTCGAGAGGGCGCCTGCGGCCTACGTAAGTGGTGCAAACTTCTTGTCTTGAAGTTTGATTGGTCTTCCGCGTAAACCAAGCTACTCAGTCTCTTTTCTCCACCGAATTTTCCTACTGAGCTCTCCTCATACTATTATTCTTGACATCTCTGATTAGCATATAAATAGTCGCCTAGGCCATCTCTCCTTCGAATACCCTGGATCAGTTGGGGCTGGTCCCCGGCAGGTGGCGACCGAACAGGGACCTCAGGAGGCAATACTCAAAGAGCTGAGCAGACACGAACCACGCAATCAGCAGGCAATAAGCATGGAGCTCAGCAGTGACGAATCATGCTGCTCAACTGGCAATAATCAAGCACGTGACCAGGCAGGAATCACGCAGCTCAGCTGGCAATTGTCAAGCAGATGAGCCGACAGGAATCACGCAGCTCAGATGGCAATTGTCATGCAGATGAGCCGGCAGGAATCACGCAGCTCAGCAGGCCCTGATCACGTGACTCTGCAGGCACTGATCACGTGGCTGATCAAGTCCAGATCACGTGACTGAGCATGCACTGATCACGTGGCTATCATGCACTGATGACGTGACTGCGCATGCACTGATGACGTGGCTGATCGGGCACTGATCACATGGCTCATCATGCACTGATCACGTGTTTATCAGGCAATGATCAGTGACTGACAGGCGCTGATCATGGGACTGTGCACGCACTGATCACGTGGCTATCATGCACTGATCACGTGACTGCGCATGCACTGATGACGTGGCTGTTCGGGCACTGATCACGTGTTTATCAGGCAGTGATCAGTGACTGACAGGCGCTGATCAGGGGACTGTGCACGCACTGATCAGGTGGCTGATCAGGAACTGACCACCTGACCGCGCATGCAGTGATCACGTGGCTGGTCGTTCACTGATCACGTGTTTATCATACGGTGATCACGTGACTGAGAGGCGCTGATCACGTGACTGTGCCGTCAGTGATCACGTGGCTGAGCAGGCACTGATATCGTGACTGAGCATGCACTGATCATGTGCCGGGAGCCGGGGAGGCATTCCACTCTGGACAAAGGTCATGAGGAAGGAGGCTCGGCATACGCAAATGCGGGATCGAGCCTCAGGAGTCCACCCGGATATTCTCGAGCATCTCCCCCCAAAAAAACCGGAGTCTGCCTACTGTATTGCTTTGTGCTCTCACCTCTGATTTCACTGGGGGCTGTCCCCCACCACCATCTCGCTCTCTCTGTCAAAGAGTTAACTTACAGCTCCAATTCATAAAGTTCCTTGTCATTCTTCCCTTTAACTTCCAGCTGAGTCTCCATCTGGAGCGCGGAACCCACCACGCTTACTAATTATGCCTGGGCTGCTAAGACCCACTCGAGAAGGTGTCTAGGGTGAGGCACCTTTCGCTATTCGAGAGGGCGCCTGCGGCCTACGTAAGTGGTGCAAACTTCTTGTCTTGAAGTTTGATTGGTCTTCCGCGTAAACCAAGCTACTCAGTCTCTTTTCTCCACCGAATTTTCCTACTGAGCTCTCCTCATACTATTATTCTTGACATCTCTGATTAGCATATAAATAGTCGCCTAGGCCATCTCTCCTTCGAATACCCTGGATCAGTTGGGGCTGGTCCCCGGCAGGTGGCGACCGAACAGGGACCTCAGGAGGCAATACTCAAAGAGCTGAGCAGACACGAACCACGCAATCAGCAGGCAATAAGCATGGAGCTCAGCAGTGACGAATCATGCTGCTCAACTGGCAATAATCAAGCACGTGACCAGGCAGGAATCACGCAGCTCAGCTGGCAATTGTCAAGCAGATGAGCCGACAGGAATCACGCAGCTCAGATGGCAATTGTCATGCAGATGAGCCGGCAGGAATCACGCAGCTCAGCAGGCCCTGATCACGTGACTCTGCAGGCACTGATCACGTGGCTGATCAAGTCCAGATCACGTGACTGAGCATGCACTGATCACGTGGCTATCATGCACTGATGACGTGACTGCGCATGCACTGATGACGTGGCTGATCGGGCACTGATCACATGGCTCATCATGCACTGATCACGTGTTTATCAGGCAATGATCAGTGACTGACAGGCGCTGATCATGGGACTGTGCACGCACTGATCACGTGGCTATCATGCACTGATCACGTGACTGCGCATGCACTGATGACGTGGCTGTTCGGGCACTGATCACGTGTTTATCAGGCAGTGATCAGTGACTGACAGGCGCTGATCAGGGGACTGTGCACGCACTGATCAGGTGGCTGATCAGGAACTGACCACCTGACCGCGCATGCAGTGATCACGTGGCTGGTCGTTCACTGATCACGTGTTTATCATACGGTGATCACGTGACTGAGAGGCGCTGATCACGTGACTGTGCCGTCAGTGATCACGTGGCTGAGCAGGCACTGATATCGTGACTGAGCATGCACTGATCATGTGCCGGGAGCCGGGGAGGCATTCCACTCTGGACAAAGGTCATGAGGAAGGAGGCTCGGCATACGCAAATGCGGGATCGAGCCTCAGGAGTCCACCCGGATATTCTCGAGCATCTCCCCCCCAAAAAACCGGAGTCTGCCTACTGTATTGCTTTGTGCTCTCACCTCTGATTTCACTGGGGGCTGTCCCCCACCACCATCTCGCTCTCTCTGTCAAAGAGTTAACTTACAGCTCCAATTCATAAAGTTCCTTGTCATTCTTCCCTTTAACTTCCAGCTGAGTCTCCATCTGGAGCGCGGAACCCACCACGCTTACTAATTATGCCTGGGCTGCTAAGACCCACTCGAGAAGGTGTCTAGGGTGAGGCACCTTTCGCTATTCGAGAGGGCGCCTGCGGCCTACGTAAGTGGTGCAAACTTCTTGTCTTGAAGTTTGATTGGTCTTCCGCGTAAACCAAGCTACTCAGTCTCTTTTCTCCACCGAATTTTCCTACTGAGCTCTCCTCATACTATTATTCTTGACATCTCTGATTAGCATATAAATAGTCGCCTAGGCCATCTCTCCTTCGAATACCCTGGATCAGTTGGGGCTGGTCCCCGGCAGGTGGCGACCGAACAGGGACCTCAGGAGGCAATACTCAAAGAGCTGAGCAGACACGAACCACGCAATCAGCAGGCAATAAGCATGGAGCTCAGCAGTGACGAATCATGCTGCTCAACTGGCAATAATCAAGCACGTGACCAGGCAGGAATCACGCAGCTCAGCTGGCAATTGTCAAGCAGATGAGCCGACAGGAATCACGCAGCTCAGATGGCAATTGTCATGCAGATGAGCCGGCAGGAATCACGCAGCTCAGCAGGCCCTGATCACGTGACTCTGCAGGCACTGATCACGTGGCTGATCAAGTCCAGATCACGTGACTGAGCATGCACTGATCACGTGGCTATCATGCACTGATGACGTGACTGCGCATGCACTGATGACGTGGCTGATCGGGCACTGATCACATGGCTCATCATGCACTGATCACGTGTTTATCAGGCAATGATCAGTGACTGACAGGCGCTGATCATGGGACTGTGCACGCACTGATCACGTGGCTATCATGCACTGATCACGTGACTGCGCATGCACTGATGACGTGGCTGTTCGGGCACTGATCACGTGTTTATCAGGCAGTGATCAGTGACTGACAGGCGCTGATCAGGGGACTGTGCACGCACTGATCAGGTGGCTGATCAGGAACTGACCACCTGACCGCGCATGCAGTGATCACGTGGCTGGTCGTTCACTGATCACGTGTTTATCATACGGTGATCACGTGACTGAGAGGCGCTGATCACGTGACTGTGCCGTCAGTGATCACGTGGCTGAGCAGGCACTGATATCGTGACTGAGCATGCACTGATCATGTGCCGGGAGCCGGGGAGGCATTCCACTCTGGACAAAGGTCATGAGGAAGGAGGCTCGGCATACGCAAATGCGGGATCGAGCCTCAGGAGTCCACCCGGATATTCTCGAGCATCTCCCCCAAAAAAACCGGAGTCTGCCTACTGTATTGCTTTGTGCTCTCACCTCTGATTTCACTGGGGGCTGTCCCCCACCACCATCTCGCTCTCTCTGTCAAAGAGTTAACTTACAGCTCCAATTCATAAAGTTCCTTGTCATTCTTCCCTTTAACTTCCAGCTGAGTCTCCATCTGGAGCGCGGAACCCACCACGCTTACTAATTATGCCTGGGCTGCTAAGACCCACTCGAGAAGGTGTCTAGGGTGAGGCACCTTTCGCTATTCGAGAGGGCGCCTGCGGCCTACGTAAGTGGTGCAAACTTCTTGTCTTGAAGTTTGATTGGTCTTCCGCGTAAACCAAGCTACTCAGTCTCTTTTCTCCACCGAATTTTCCTACTGAGCTCTCCTCATACTATTATTCTTGACATCTCTGATTAGCATATAAATAGTCGCCTAGGCCATCTCTCCTTCGAATACCCTGGATCAGTTGGGGCTGGTCCCCGGCAGGTGGCGACCGAACAGGGACCTCAGGAGGCAATACTCAAAGAGCTGAGCAGACACGAACCACGCAATCAGCAGGCAATAAGCATGGAGCTCAGCAGTGACGAATCATGCTGCTCAACTGGCAATAATCAAGCACGTGACCAGGCAGGAATCACGCAGCTCAGCTGGCAATTGTCAAGCAGATGAGCCGACAGGAATCACGCAGCTCAGATGGCAATTGTCATGCAGATGAGCCGGCAGGAATCACGCAGCTCAGCAGGCCCTGATCACGTGACTCTGCAGGCACTGATCACGTGGCTGATCAAGTCCAGATCACGTGACTGAGCATGCACTGATCACGTGGCTATCATGCACTGATGACGTGACTGCGCATGCACTGATGACGTGGCTGATCGGGCACTGATCACATGGCTCATCATGCACTGATCACGTGTTTATCAGGCAATGATCAGTGACTGACAGGCGCTGATCATGGGACTGTGCACGCACTGATCACGTGGCTATCATGCACTGATCACGTGACTGCGCATGCACTGATGACGTGGCTGTTCGGGCACTGATCACGTGTTTATCAGGCAGTGATCAGTGACTGACAGGCGCTGATCAGGGGACTGTGCACGCACTGATCAGGTGGCTGATCAGGAACTGACCACCTGACCGCGCATGCAGTGATCACGTGGCTGGTCGTTCACTGATCACGTGTTTATCATACGGTGATCACGTGACTGAGAGGCGCTGATCACGTGACTGTGCCGTCAGTGATCACGTGGCTGAGCAGGCACTGATATCGTGACTGAGCATGCACTGATCATGTGCCGGGAGCCGGGGAGGCATTCCACTCTGGACAAAGGTCATGAGGAAGGAGGCTCGGCATACGCAAATGCGGGATCGAGCCTCAGGAGTCCACCCGGATATTCTCGAGCATCTCCCCCAAAAAAACCAGAGTCTGCCTACTGTATTGCTTTGTGCTCTCACCTCTGATTTCACTGGGGGCTGTCCCCCACCACCATCTCGCTCTCTCTGTCAAAGAGTTAACTTACAGCTCCAATTCATAAAGTTCCTTGTCATTCTTCCCTTTAACTTCCAGCTGAGTCTCCATCTGGAGCGCGGAACCCACCACGCTTACTAATTATGCCTGGGCTGCTAAGACCCACTCGAGAAGGTGTCTAGGGTGAGGCACCTTTCGCTATTCGAGAGGGCGCCTGCGGCCTACGTAAGTGGTGCAAACTTCTTGTCTTGAAGTTTGATTGGTCTTCCGCGTAAACCAAGCTACTCAGTCTCTTTTCTCCACCGAATTTTCCTACTGAGCTCTCCTCATACTATTATTCTTGACATCTCTGATTAGCATATAAATAGTCGCCTAGGCCATCTCTCCTTCGAATACCCTGGATCAGTTGGGGCTGGTCCCCGGCAGGTGGCGACCGAACAGGGACCTCAGGAGGCAATACTCAAAGAGCTGAGCAGACACGAACCACGCAATCAGCAGGCAATAAGCATGGAGCTCAGCAGTGACGAATCATGCTGCTCAACTGGCAATAATCAAGCACGTGACCAGGCAGGAATCACGCAGCTCAGCTGGCAATTGTCAAGCAGATGAGCCGACAGGAATCACGCAGCTCAGCTGGCAATGGCAATTGCTCAGATGGCAATTGTCATGCAGATGAGCCGGCAGGAATCACGCAGCTCAGCAGGCCCTGATCACGTGACTCTGCAGGCACTGATCACGTGGCTGATCAAGTCCAGATCACGTGACTGAGCATGCACTGATCACGTGGCTATCATGCACTGATGACGTGACTGCGCATGCACTGATGACGTGGCTGATCGGGCACTGATCACATGGCTCATCATGCACTGATCACGTGTTTATCAGGCAATGATCAGTGACTGACAGGCGCTGATCATGGGACTGTGCACGCACTGATCACGTGGCTATCATGCACTGATCACGTGACTGCGCATGCACTGATGACGTGGCTGTTCGGGCACTGATCACGTGTTTATCAGGCAGTGATCAGTGACTGACAGGCGCTGATCAGGGGACTGTGCACGCACTGATCAGGTGGCTGATCAGGAACTGACCACCTGACCGCGCATGCAGTGATCACGTGGCTGGTCGTTCACTGATCACGTGTTTATCATACGGTGATCACGTGACTGAGAGGCGCTGATCACGTGACTGTGCCGTCAGTGATCACGTGGCTGAGCAGGCACTGATATCGTGACTGAGCATGCACTGATCATGTGCCGGGAGCCGGGGAGGCATTCCACTCTGGACAAAGGTCATGAGGAAGGAGGCTCGGCATACGCAAATGCGGGATCGAGCCTCAGGAGTCCACCCGGATATTCTCGAGCATCTCCCCCAAAAAAACCGGAGTCTGCCTACTGTATTGCTTTGTGCTCTCACCTCTGATTTCACTGGGGGCTGTCCCCCACCACCATCTCGCTCTCTCTGTCAAAGAGTTAACTTACAGCTCCAATTCATAAAGTTCCTTGTCATTCTTCCCTTTAACTTCCAGCTGAGTCTCCATCTGGAGCGCGGAACCCACCACGCTTACTAATTATGCCTGGGCTGCTAAGACCCACTCGAGAAGGTGTCTAGGGTGAGGCACCTTTCGCTATTCGAGAGGGCGCCTGCGGCCTACGTAAGTGGTGCAAACTTCTTGTCTTGAAGTTTGATTGGTCTTCCGCGTAAACCAAGCTACTCAGTCTCTTTTCTCCACCGAATTTTCCTACTGAGCTCTCCTCATACTATTATTCTTGACATCTCTGATTAGCATATAAATAGTCGCCTAGGCCATCTCTCCTTCGAATACCCTGGATCAGTTGGGGCTGGTCCCCGGCAGGTGGCGACCGAACAGGGACCTCAGGAGGCAATACTCAAAGAGCTGAGCAGACACGAACCACGCAATCAGCAGGCAATAAGCATGGAGCTCAGCAGTGACGAATCATGCTGCTCAACTGGCAATAATCAAGCACGTGACCAGGCAGGAATCACGCAGCTCAGCTGGCAATTGTCAAGCAGATGAGCCGACAGGAATCACGCAGCTCAGATGGCAATTGTCATGCAGATGAGCCGGCAGGAATCACGCAGCTCAGCAGGCCCTGATCACGTGACTCTGCAGGCACTGATCACGTGGCTGATCAAGTCCAGATCACGTGACTGAGCATGCACTGATCACGTGGCTATCATGCACTGATGACGTGACTGCGCATGCACTGATGACGTGGCTGATCGGGCACTGATCACATGGCTCATCATGCACTGATCACGTGTTTATCAGGCAATGATCAGTGACTGACAGGCGCTGATCATGGGACTGTGCACGCACTGATCACGTGGCTATCATGCACTGATCACGTGACTGCGCATGCACTGATGACGTGGCTGTTCGGGCACTGATCACGTGTTTATCAGGCAGTGATCAGTGACTGACAGGCGCTGATCAGGGGACTGTGCACGCACTGATCAGGTGGCTGATCAGGAACTGACCACCTGACCGCGCATGCAGTGATCACGTGGCTGGTCGTTCACTGATCACGTGTTTATCATACGGTGATCACGTGACTGAGAGGCGCTGATCACGTGACTGTGCCGTCAGTGATCACGTGGCTGAGCAGGCACTGATATCGTGACTGAGCATGCACTGATCATGTGCCGGGAGCCGGGGAGGCATTCCACTCTGGACAAAGGTCATGAGGAAGGAGGCTCGGCATACGCAAATGCGGGATCGAGCCTCAGGAGTCCACCCGGATATTCTCGAGCATCTCCCCCAAAAAAACCAGAGTCTGCCTACTGTATTGCTTTGTGCTCTCACCTCTGATTTCACTGGGGGCTGTCCCCCACCACCATCTCGCTCTCTCTGTCAAAGAGTTAACTTACAGCTCCAATTCATAAAGTTCCTTGTCATTCTTCCCTTTAACTTCCAGCTGAGTCTCCATCTGGAGCGCGGAACCCACCACGCTTACTAATTATGCCTGGGCTGCTAAGACCCACTCGAGAAGGTGTCTAGGGTGAGGCACCTTTCGCTATTCGAGAGGGCGCCTGCGGCCTACGTAAGTGGTGCAAACTTCTTGTCTTGAAGTTTGATTGGTCTTCCGCGTAAACCAAGCTACTCAGTCTCTTTTCTCCACCGAATTTTCCTACTGAGCTCTCCTCATACTATTATTCTTGACATCTCTGATTAGCATATAAATAGTCGCCTAGGCCATCTCTCCTTCGAATACCCTGGATCAGTTGGGGCTGGTCCCCGGCAGGTGGCGACCGAACAGGGACCTCAGGAGGCAATACTCAAAGAGCTGAGCAGACACGAACCACGCAATCAGCAGGCAATAAGCATGGAGCTCAGCAGTGACGAATCATGCTGCTCAACTGGCAATAATCAAGCACGTGACCAGGCAGGAATCACGCAGCTCAGCTGGCAATTGTCAAGCAGATGAGCAGGAATCACGCAGCTCAGCTGGCAATTGTCAAGCAGATGAGCCGACAGGAATCACGCAGCTCAGATGGCAATTGTCATGCAGATGAGCCGGCAGGAATCACGCAGCTCAGCAGGCCCTGATCACGTGACTCTGCAGGCACTGATCACGTGGCTGATCAAGTCCAGATCACGTGACTGAGCATGCACTGATCACGTGGCTATCATGCACTGATGACGTGACTGCGCATGCACTGATGACGTGGCTGATCGGGCACTGATCACATGGCTCATCATGCACTGATCACGTGTTTATCAGGCAATGATCAGTGACTGACAGGCGCTGATCATGGGACTGTGCACGCACTGATCACGTGGCTATCATGCACTGATCACGTGACTGCGCATGCACTGATGACGTGGCTGTTCGGGCACTGATCACGTGTTTATCAGGCAGTGATCAGTGACTGACAGGCGCTGATCAGGGGACTGTGCACGCACTGATCAGGTGGCTGATCAGGAACTGACCACCTGACCGCGCATGCAGTGATCACGTGGCTGGTCGTTCACTGATCACGTGTTTATCATACGGTGATCACGTGACTGAGAGGCGCTGATCACGTGACTGTGCCGTCAGTGATCACGTGGCTGAGCAGGCACTGATATCGTGACTGAGCATGCACTGATCATGTGCCGGGAGCCGGGGAGGCATTCCACTCTGGACAAAGGTCATGAGGAAGGAGGCTCGGCATACGCAAATGCGGGATCGAGCCTCAGGAGTCCACCCGGATATTCTCGAGCATCTCCCCCAAAAAAACCAGAGTCTGCCTACTGTATTGCTTTGTGCTCTCACCTCTGATTTCACTGGGGGCTGTCCCCCACCACCATCTCGCTCTCTCTGTCAAAGAGTTAACTTACAGCTCCAATTCATAAAGTTCCTTGTCATTCTTCCCTTTAACTTCCAGCTGAGTCTCCATCTGGAGCGCGGAACCCACCACGCTTACTAATTATGCCTGGGCTGCTAAGACCCACTCGAGAAGGTGTCTAGGGTGAGGCACCTTTCGCTATTCGAGAGGGCGCCTGCGGCCTACGTAAGTGGTGCAAACTTCTTGTCTTGAAGTTTGATTGGTCTTCCGCGTAAACCAAGCTACTCAGTCTCTTTTCTCCACCGAATTTTCCTACTGAGCTCTCCTCATACTATTATTCTTGACATCTCTGATTAGCATATAAATAGTCGCCTAGGCCATCTCTCCTTCGAATACCCTGGATCAGTTGGGGCTGGTCCCCGGCAGGTGGCGACCGAACAGGGACCTCAGGAGGCAATACTCAAAGAGCTGAGCAGACACGAACCACGCAATCAGCAGGCAATAAGCATGGAGCTCAGCAGTGACGAATCATGCTGCTCAACTGGCAATAATCAAGCACGTGACCAGGCAGGAATCACGCAGCTCAGCTGGCAATTGTCAAGCAGATGAGCCGACAGGAATCACGCAGCTCAGCTGGCAATTGTCATGCAGATGAGCCGGCAGGAATCACGCAGCTCAGCAGGCCCTGATCACGTGACTCTGCAGGCACTGATCACGTGGCTGATCAAGTCCAGATCACGTGACTGAGCATGCACTGATCACGTGGCTATCATGCACTGATGACGTGACTGCGCATGCACTGATGACGTGGCTGATCGGGCACTGATCACATGGCTCATCATGCACTGATCACGTGTTTATCAGGCAATGATCAGTGACTGACAGGCGCTGATCATGGGACTGTGCACGCACTGATCACGTGGCTATCATGCACTGATCACGTGACTGCGCATGCACTGATGACGTGGCTGTTCGGGCACTGATCACGTGTTTATCAGGCAGTGATCAGTGACTGACAGGCGCTGATCAGGGGACTGTGCACGCACTGATCAGGTGGCTGATCAGGAACTGACCACCTGACCGCGCATGCAGTGATCACGTGGCTGGTCGTTCACTGATCACGTGTTTATCATACGGTGATCACGTGACTGAGAGGCGCTGATCACGTGACTGTGCCGTCAGTGATCACGTGGCTGAGCAGGCACTGATATCGTGACTGAGCATGCACTGATCATGTGCCGGGAGCCGGGGAGGCATTCCACTCTGGACAAAGGTCATGAGGAAGGAGGCTCGGCATACGCAAATGCGGGATCGAGCCTCAGGAGTCCACCCGGATATTCTCGAGCATCTCCCCCAAAAAAACCGGAGTCTGCCTACTGTATTGCTTTGTGCTCTCACCTCTGATTTCACTGGGGGCTGTCCCCCACCACCATCTCGCTCTCTCTGTCAAAGAGTTAACTTACAGCTCCAATTCATAAAGTTCCTTGTCATTCTTCCCTTTAACTTCCAGCTGAGTCTCCATCTGGAGCGCGGAACCCACCACGCTTACTAATTATGCCTGGGCTGCTAAGACCCACTCGAGAAGGTGTCTAGGGTGAGGCACCTTTCGCTATTCGAGAGGGCGCCTGCGGCCTACGTAAGTGGTGCAAACTTCTTGTCTTGAAGTTTGATTGGTCTTCCGCGTAAACCAAGCTACTCAGTCTCTTTTCTCCACCGAATTTTCCTACTGAGCTCTCCTCATACTATTATTCTTGACATCTCTGATTAGCATATAAATAGTCGCCTAGGCCATCTCTCCTTCGAATACCCTGGATCAGTTGGGGCTGGTCCCCGGCAGGTGGCGACCGAACAGGGACCTCAGGAGGCAATACTCAAAGAGCTGAGCAGACACGAACCACGCAATCAGCAGGCAATAAGCATGGAGCTCAGCAGTGACGAATCATGCTGCTCAACTGGCAATAATCAAGCACGTGACCAGGCAGGAATCACGCAGCTCAGCTGGCAATTGTCAAGCAGATGAGCCGACAGGAATCACGCAGCTCAGATGGCAATTGTCATGCAGATGAGCCGGCAGGAATCACGCAGCTCAGCAGGCCCTGATCACGTGACTCTGCAGGCACTGATCACGTGGCTGATCAAGTCCAGATCACGTGACTGAGCATGCACTGATCACGTGGCTATCATGCACTGATGACGTGACTGCGCATGCACTGATGACGTGGCTGATCGGGCACTGATCACATGGCTCATCATGCACTGATCACGTGTTTATCAGGCAATGATCAGTGACTGACAGGCGCTGATCATGGGACTGTGCACGCACTGATCACGTGGCTATCATGCACTGATCACGTGACTGCGCATGCACTGATGACGTGGCTGTTCGGGCACTGATCACGTGTTTATCAGGCAGTGATCAGTGACTGACAGGCGCTGATCAGGGGACTGTGCACGCACTGATCAGGTGGCTGATCAGGAACTGACCACCTGACCGCGCATGCAGTGATCACGTGGCTGGTCGTTCACTGATCACGTGTTTATCATACGGTGATCACGTGACTGAGAGGCGCTGATCACGTGACTGTGCCGTCAGTGATCACGTGGCTGAGCAGGCACTGATATCGTGACTGAGCATGCACTGATCATGTGCCGGGAGCCGGGGAGGCATTCCACTCTGGACAAAGGTCATGAGGAAGGAGGCTCGGCATACGCAAATGCGGGATCGAGCCTCAGGAGTCCACCCGGATATTCTCGAGCATCTCCCCCCAAAAAAACCGGAGTCTGCCTACTGTATTGCTTTGTGCTCTCACCTCTGATTTCACTGGGGGCTGTCCCCCACCACCATCTCGCTCTCTCTGTCAAAGAGTTAACTTACAGCTCCAATTCATAAAGTTCCTTGTCATTCTTCCCTTTAACTTCCAGCTGAGTCTCCATCTGGAGCGCGGAACCCACCACGCTTACTAATTATGCCTGGGCTGCTAAGACCCACTCGAGAAGGTGTCTAGGGTGAGGCACCTTTCGCTATTCGAGAGGGCGCCTGCGGCCTACGTAAGTGGTGCAAACTTCTTGTCTTGAAGTTTGATTGGTCTTCCGCGTAAACCAAGCTACTCAGTCTCTTTTCTCCACCGAATTTTCCTACTGAGCTCTCCTCATACTATTATTCTTGACATCTCTGATTAGCATATAAATAGTCGCCTAGGCCATCTCTCCTTCGAATACCCTGGATCAGTTGGGGCTGGTCCCCGGCAGGTGGCGACCGAACAGGGACCTCAGGAGGCAATACTCAAAGAGCTGAGCAGACACGAACCACGCAATCAGCAGGCAATAAGCATGGAGCTCAGCAGTGACGAATCATGCTGCTCAACTGGCAATAATCAAGCACGTGACCAGGCAGGAATCACGCAGCTCAGCTGGCAATTGTCAAGCAGATGAGCCGACAGGAATCACGCAGCTCAGCTGGCAATTGTCATTGAGCTCATGCAGGAGATCCGGCAGGAATCACGCAGCTCAGCAGGCCCTGATCACGTGACTCTGCAGGCACTGATCACGTGGCTGATCAAGTCCAGATCACGTGACTGAGCATGCACTGATCACGTGGCTATCATGCACTGATGACGTGACTGCGCATGCACTGATGACGTGGCTGATCGGGCACTGATCACATGGCTCATCATGCACTGATCACGTGTTTATCAGGCAATGATCAGTGACTGACAGGCGCTGATCATGGGACTGTGCACGCACTGATCACGTGGCTATCATGCACTGATCACGTGACTGCGCATGCACTGATGACGTGGCTGTTCGGGCACTGATCACGTGTTTATCAGGCAGTGATCAGTGACTGACAGGCGCTGATCAGGGGACTGTGCACGCACTGATCAGGTGGCTGATCAGGAACTGACCACCTGACCGCGCATGCAGTGATCACGTGGCTGGTCGTTCACTGATCACGTGTTTATCATACGGTGATCACGTGACTGAGAGGCGCTGATCACGTGACTGTGCCGTCAGTGATCACGTGGCTGAGCAGGCACTGATATCGTGACTGAGCATGCACTGATCATGTGCCGGGAGCCGGGGAGGCATTCCACTCTGGACAAAGGTCATGAGGAAGGAGGCTCGGCATACGCAAATGCGGGATCGAGCCTCAGGAGTCCACCCGGATATTCTCGAGCATCTCCCCCCAAAAAAACCGGAGTCTGCCTACTGTATTGCTTTGTGCTCTCACCTCTGATTTCACTGGGGGCTGTCCCCCACCACCATCTCGCTCTCTCTGTCAAAGAGTTAACTTACAGCTCCAATTCATAAAGTTCCTTGTCATTCTTCCCTTTAACTTCCAGCTGAGTCTCCATCTGGAGCGCGGAACCCACCACGCTTACTAATTATGCCTGGGCTGCTAAGACCCACTCGAGAAGGTGTCTAGGGTGAGGCACCTTTCGCTATTCGAGAGGGCGCCTGCGGCCTACGTAAGTGGTGCAAACTTCTTGTCTTGAAGTTTGATTGGTCTTCCGCGTAAACCAAGCTACTCAGTCTCTTTTCTCCACCGAATTTTCCTACTGAGCTCTCCTCATACTATTATTCTTGACATCTCTGATTAGCATATAAATAGTCGCCTAGGCCATCTCTCCTTCGAATACCCTGGATCAGTTGGGGCTGGTCCCCGGCAGGTGGCGACCGAACAGGGACCTCAGGAGGCAATACTCAAAGAGCTGAGCAGACACGAACCACGCAATCAGCAGGCAATAAGCATGGAGCTCAGCAGTGACGAATCATGCTGCTCAACTGGCAATAATCAAGCACGTGACCAGGCAGGAATCACGCAGCTCAGCTGGCAATTGTCAAGCAGATGAGCCGACAGGAATCACGCAGCTCAGATGGCAATTGTCATGCAGATGAGCCGGCAGGAATCACGCAGCTCAGCAGGCCCTGATCACGTGACTCTGCAGGCACTGATCACGTGGCTGATCAAGTCCAGATCACGTGACTGAGCATGCACTGATCACGTGGCTATCATGCACTGATGACGTGACTGCGCATGCACTGATGACGTGGCTGATCGGGCACTGATCACATGGCTCATCATGCACTGATCACGTGTTTATCAGGCAATGATCAGTGACTGACAGGCGCTGATCATGGGACTGTGCACGCACTGATCACGTGGCTATCATGCACTGATCACGTGACTGCGCATGCACTGATGACGTGGCTGTTCGGGCACTGATCACGTGTTTATCAGGCAGTGATCAGTGACTGACAGGCGCTGATCAGGGGACTGTGCACGCACTGATCAGGTGGCTGATCAGGAACTGACCACCTGACCGCGCATGCAGTGATCACGTGGCTGGTCGTTCACTGATCACGTGTTTATCATACGGTGATCACGTGACTGAGAGGCGCTGATCACGTGACTGTGCCGTCAGTGATCACGTGGCTGAGCAGGCACTGATATCGTGACTGAGCATGCACTGATCATGTGCCGGGAGCCGGGGAGGCATTCCACTCTGGACAAAGGTCATGAGGAAGGAGGCTCGGCATACGCAAATGCGGGATCGAGCCTCAGGAGTCCACCCGGATATTCTCGAGCATCTCCCCCAAAAAACCGGAGTCTGCCTACTGTATTGCTTTGTGCTCTCACCTCTGATTTCACTGGGGGCTGTCCCCCACCACCATCTCGCTCTCTCTGTCAAAGAGTTAACTTACAGCTCCAATTCATAAAGTTCCTTGTCATTCTTCCCTTTAACTTCCAGCTGAGTCTCCATCTGGAGCGCGGAACCCACCACGCTTACTAATTATGCCTGGGCTGCTAAGACCCACTCGAGAAGGTGTCTAGGGTGAGGCACCTTTCGCTATTCGAGAGGGCGCCTGCGGCCTACGTAAGTGGTGCAAACTTCTTGTCTTGAAGTTTGATTGGTCTTCCGCGTAAACCAAGCTACTCAGTCTCTTTTCTCCACCGAATTTTCCTACTGAGCTCTCCTCATACTATTATTCTTGACATCTCTGATTAGCATATAAATAGTCGCCTAGGCCATCTCTCCTTCGAATACCCTGGATCAGTTGGGGCTGGTCCCCGGCAGGTGGCGACCGAACAGGGACCTCAGGAGGCAATACTCAAAGAGCTGAGCAGACACGAACCACGCAATCAGCAGGCAATAAGCATGGAGCTCAGCAGTGACGAATCATGCTGCTCAACTGGCAATAATCAAGCACGTGACCAGGCAGGAATCACGCAGCTCAGCTGGCAATTGTCAAGCAGATGAGCCGACAGGAATCACGCAGCTCAGCTGGCAATTGTCATGCAGATGAGCCGGCAGGAATCACGCAGCTCAGCAGGCCCTGATCACGTGACTCTGCAGGCACTGATCACGTGGCTGATCAAGTCCAGATCACGTGACTGAGCATGCACTGATCACGTGGCTATCATGCACTGATGACGTGACTGCGCATGCACTGATGACGTGGCTGATCGGGCACTGATCACATGGCTCATCATGCACTGATCACGTGTTTATCAGGCAATGATCAGTGACTGACAGGCGCTGATCATGGGACTGTGCACGCACTGATCACGTGGCTATCATGCACTGATCACGTGACTGCGCATGCACTGATGACGTGGCTGTTCGGGCACTGATCACGTGTTTATCAGGCAGTGATCAGTGACTGACAGGCGCTGATCAGGGGACTGTGCACGCACTGATCAGGTGGCTGATCAGGAACTGACCACCTGACCGCGCATGCAGTGATCACGTGGCTGGTCGTTCACTGATCACGTGTTTATCATACGGTGATCACGTGACTGAGAGGCGCTGATCACGTGACTGTGCCGTCAGTGATCACGTGGCTGAGCAGGCACTGATATCGTGACTGAGCATGCACTGATCATGTGCCGGGAGCCGGGGAGGCATTCCACTCTGGACAAAGGTCATGAGGAAGGAGGCTCGGCATACGCAAATGCGGGATCGAGCCTCAGGAGTCCACCCGGATATTCTCGAGCATCTCCCCCAAAAAAACCAGAGTCTGCCTACTGTATTGCTTTGTGCTCTCACCTCTGATTTCACTGGGGGCTGTCCCCCACCACCATCTCGCTCTCTCTGTCAAAGAGTTAACTTACAGCTCCAATTCATAAAGTTCCTTGTCATTCTTCCCTTTAACTTCCAGCTGAGTCTCCATCTGGAGCGCGGAACCCACCACGCTTACTAATTATGCCTGGGCTGCTAAGACCCACTCGAGAAGGTGTCTAGGGTGAGGCACCTTTCGCTATTCGAGAGGGCGCCTGCGGCCTACGTAAGTGGTGCAAACTTCTTGTCTTGAAGTTTGATTGGTCTTCCGCGTAAACCAAGCTACTCAGTCTCTTTTCTCCACCGAATTTTCCTACTGAGCTCTCCTCATACTATTATTCTTGACATCTCTGATTAGCATATAAATAGTCGCCTAGGCCATCTCTCCTTCGAATACCCTGGATCAGTTGGGGCTGGTCCCCGGCAGGTGGCGACCGAACAGGGACCTCAGGAGGCAATACTCAAAGAGCTGAGCAGACACGAACCACGCAATCAGCAGGCAATAAGCATGGAGCTCAGCAGTGACGAATCATGCTGCTCAACTGGCAATAATCAAGCACGTGACCAGGCAGGAATCACGCAGCTCAGCTGGCAATTGTCAAGCAGATGAGCCGACAGGAATCACGCAGCTCAGATGGCAATTGTCATGCAGATGAGCCGGCAGGAATCACGCAGCTCAGCAGGCCCTGATCACGTGACTCTGCAGGCACTGATCACGTGGCTGATCAAGTCCAGATCACGTGACTGAGCATGCACTGATCACGTGGCTATCATGCACTGATGACGTGACTGCGCATGCACTGATGACGTGGCTGATCGGGCACTGATCACATGGCTCATCATGCACTGATCACGTGTTTATCAGGCAATGATCAGTGACTGACAGGCGCTGATCATGGGACTGTGCACGCACTGATCACGTGGCTATCATGCACTGATCACGTGACTGCGCATGCACTGATGACGTGGCTGTTCGGGCACTGATCACGTGTTTATCAGGCAGTGATCAGTGACTGACAGGCGCTGATCAGGGGACTGTGCACGCACTGATCAGGTGGCTGATCAGGAACTGACCACCTGACCGCGCATGCAGTGATCACGTGGCTGGTCGTTCACTGATCACGTGTTTATCATACGGTGATCACGTGACTGAGAGGCGCTGATCACGTGACTGTGCCGTCAGTGATCACGTGGCTGAGCAGGCACTGATATCGTGACTGAGCATGCACTGATCATGTGCCGGGAGCCGGGGAGGCATTCCACTCTGGACAAAGGTCATGAGGAAGGAGGCTCGGCATACGCAAATGCGGGATCGAGCCTCAGGAGTCCACCCGGATATTCTCGAGCATCTCCCCCAAAAAAACCGGAGTCTGCCTACTGTATTGCTTTGTGCTCTCACCTCTGATTTCACTGGGGGCTGTCCCCCACCACCATCTCGCTCTCTCTGTCAAAGAGTTAACTTACAGCTCCAATTCATAAAGTTCCTTGTCATTCTTCCCTTTAACTTCCAGCTGAGTCTCCATCTGGAGCGCGGAACCCACCACGCTTACTAATTATGCCTGGGCTGCTAAGACCCACTCGAGAAGGTGTCTAGGGTGAGGCACCTTTCGCTATTCGAGAGGGCGCCTGCGGCCTACGTAAGTGGTGCAAACTTCTTGTCTTGAAGTTTGATTGGTCTTCCGCGTAAACCAAGCTACTCAGTCTCTTTTCTCCACCGAATTTTCCTACTGAGCTCTCCTCATACTATTATTCTTGACATCTCTGATTAGCATATAAATAGTCGCCTAGGCCATCTCTCCTTCGAATACCCTGGATCAGTTGGGGCTGGTCCCCGGCAGGTGGCGACCGAACAGGGACCTCAGGAGGCAATACTCAAAGAGCTGAGCAGACACGAACCACGCAATCAGCAGGCAATAAGCATGGAGCTCAGCAGTGACGAATCATGCTGCTCAACTGGCAATAATCAAGCACGTGACCAGGCAGGAATCACGCAGCTCAGCTGGCAATTGTCAAGCAGATGAGCCGACAGGAATCACGCAGCTCAGATGGCAATTGTCATGCAGATGAGCCGGCAGGAATCACGCAGCTCAGCAGGCCCTGATCACGTGACTCTGCAGGCACTGATCACGTGGCTGATCAAGTCCAGATCACGTGACTGAGCATGCACTGATCACGTGGCTATCATGCACTGATGACGTGACTGCGCATGCACTGATGACGTGGCTGATCGGGCACTGATCACATGGCTCATCATGCACTGATCACGTGTTTATCAGGCAATGATCAGTGACTGACAGGCGCTGATCATGGGACTGTGCACGCACTGATCACGTGGCTATCATGCACTGATCACGTGACTGCGCATGCACTGATGACGTGGCTGTTCGGGCACTGATCACGTGTTTATCAGGCAGTGATCAGTGACTGACAGGCGCTGATCAGGGGACTGTGCACGCACTGATCAGGTGGCTGATCAGGAACTGACCACCTGACCGCGCATGCAGTGATCACGTGGCTGGTCGTTCACTGATCACGTGTTTATCATACGGTGATCACGTGACTGAGAGGCGCTGATCACGTGACTGTGCCGTCAGTGATCACGTGGCTGAGCAGGCACTGATATCGTGACTGAGCATGCACTGATCATGTGCCGGGAGCCGGGGAGGCATTCCACTCTGGACAAAGGTCATGAGGAAGGAGGCTCGGCATACGCAAATGCGGGATCGAGCCTCAGGAGTCCACCCGGATATTCTCGAGCATCTCCCCCCAAAAAACCGGAGTCTGCCTACTGTATTGCTTTGTGCTCTCACCTCTGATTTCACTGGGGGCTGTCCCCCACCACCATCTCGCTCTCTCTGTCAAAGAGTTAACTTACAGCTCCAATTCATAAAGTTCCTTGTCATTCTTCCCTTTAACTTCCAGCTGAGTCTCCATCTGGAGCGCGGAACCCACCACGCTTACTAATTATGCCTGGGCTGCTAAGACCCACTCGAGAAGGTGTCTAGGGTGAGGCACCTTTCGCTATTCGAGAGGGCGCCTGCGGCCTACGTAAGTGGTGCAAACTTCTTGTCTTGAAGTTTGATTGGTCTTCCGCGTAAACCAAGCTACTCAGTCTCTTTTCTCCACCGAATTTTCCTACTGAGCTCTCCTCATACTATTATTCTTGACATCTCTGATTAGCATATAAATAGTCGCCTAGGCCATCTCTCCTTCGAATACCCTGGATCAGTTGGGGCTGGTCCCCGGCAGGTGGCGACCGAACAGGGACCTCAGGAGGCAATACTCAAAGAGCTGAGCAGACACGAACCACGCAATCAGCAGGCAATAAGCATGGAGCTCAGCAGTGACGAATCATGCTGCTCAACTGGCAATAATCAAGCACGTGACCAGGCAGGAATCACGCAGCTCAGCTGGCAATTGTCAAGCAGATGAGCCGACAGGAATCACGCAGCTCAGATGGCAATTGTCATGCAGATGAGCCGGCAGGAATCACGCAGCTCAGCAGGCCCTGATCACGTGACTCTGCAGGCACTGATCACGTGGCTGATCAAGTCCAGATCACGTGACTGAGCATGCACTGATCACGTGGCTATCATGCACTGATGACGTGACTGCGCATGCACTGATGACGTGGCTGATCGGGCACTGATCACATGGCTCATCATGCACTGATCACGTGTTTATCAGGCAATGATCAGTGACTGACAGGCGCTGATCATGGGACTGTGCACGCACTGATCACGTGGCTATCATGCACTGATCACGTGACTGCGCATGCACTGATGACGTGGCTGTTCGGGCACTGATCACGTGTTTATCAGGCAGTGATCAGTGACTGACAGGCGCTGATCAGGGGACTGTGCACGCACTGATCAGGTGGCTGATCAGGAACTGACCACCTGACCGCGCATGCAGTGATCACGTGGCTGGTCGTTCACTGATCACGTGTTTATCATACGGTGATCACGTGACTGAGAGGCGCTGATCACGTGACTGTGCCGTCAGTGATCACGTGGCTGAGCAGGCACTGATATCGTGACTGAGCATGCACTGATCATGTGCCGGGAGCCGGGGAGGCATTCCACTCTGGACAAAGGTCATGAGGAAGGAGGCTCGGCATACGCAAATGCGGGATCGAGCCTCAGGAGTCCACCCGGATATTCTCGAGCATCTCCCCCAAAAAAACCGGAGTCTGCCTACTGTATTGCTTTGTGCTCTCACCTCTGATTTCACTGGGGGCTGTCCCCCACCACCATCTCGCTCTCTCTGTCAAAGAGTTAACTTACAGCTCCAATTCATAAAGTTCCTTGTCATTCTTCCCTTTAACTTCCAGCTGAGTCTCCATCTGGAGCGCGGAACCCACCACGCTTACTAATTATGCCTGGGCTGCTAAGACCCACTCGAGAAGGTGTCTAGGGTGAGGCACCTTTCGCTATTCGAGAGGGCGCCTGCGGCCTACGTAAGTGGTGCAAACTTCTTGTCTTGAAGTTTGATTGGTCTTCCGCGTAAACCAAGCTACTCAGTCTCTTTTCTCCACCGAATTTTCCTACTGAGCTCTCCTCATACTATTATTCTTGACATCTCTGATTAGCATATAAATAGTCGCCTAGGCCATCTCTCCTTCGAATACCCTGGATCAGTTGGGGCTGGTCCCCGGCAGGTGGCGACCGAACAGGGACCTCAGGAGGCAATACTCAAAGAGCTGAGCAGACACGAACCACGCAATCAGCAGGCAATAAGCATGGAGCTCAGCAGTGACGAATCATGCTGCTCAACTGGCAATAATCAAGCACGTGACCAGGCAGGAATCACGCAGCTCAGCTGGCAATTGTCAAGCAGATGAGCCGACAGGAATCACGCAGCTCAGCTGGCAATTGTCATGCAGATGAGCCGGCAGGAATCACGCAGCTCAGCAGGCCCTGATCACGTGACTCTGCAGGCACTGATCACGTGGCTGATCAAGTCCAGATCACGTGACTGAGCATGCACTGATCACGTGGCTATCATGCACTGATGACGTGACTGCGCATGCACTGATGACGTGGCTGATCGGGCACTGATCACATGGCTCATCATGCACTGATCACGTGTTTATCAGGCAATGATCAGTGACTGACAGGCGCTGATCATGGGACTGTGCACGCACTGATCACGTGGCTATCATGCACTGATCACGTGACTGCGCATGCACTGATGACGTGGCTGTTCGGGCACTGATCACGTGTTTATCAGGCAGTGATCAGTGACTGACAGGCGCTGATCAGGGGACTGTGCACGCACTGATCAGGTGGCTGATCAGGAACTGACCACCTGACCGCGCATGCAGTGATCACGTGGCTGGTCGTTCACTGATCACGTGTTTATCATACGGTGATCACGTGACTGAGAGGCGCTGATCACGTGACTGTGCCGTCAGTGATCACGTGGCTGAGCAGGCACTGATATCGTGACTGAGCATGCACTGATCATGTGCCGGGAGCCGGGGAGGCATTCCACTCTGGACAAAGGTCATGAGGAAGGAGGCTCGGCATACGCAAATGCGGGATCGAGCCTCAGGAGTCCACCCGGATATTCTCGAGCATCTCCCCCAAAAAAACCGGAGTCTGCCTACTGTATTGCTTTGTGCTCTCACCTCTGATTTCACTGGGGGCTGTCCCCCACCACCATCTCGCTCTCTCTGTCAAAGAGTTAACTTACAGCTCCAATTCATAAAGTTCCTTGTCATTCTTCCCTTTAACTTCCAGCTGAGTCTCCATCTGGAGCGCGGAACCCACCACGCTTACTAATTATGCCTGGGCTGCTAAGACCCACTCGAGAAGGTGTCTAGGGTGAGGCACCTTTCGCTATTCGAGAGGGCGCCTGCGGCCTACGTAAGTGGTGCAAACTTCTTGTCTTGAAGTTTGATTGGTCTTCCGCGTAAACCAAGCTACTCAGTCTCTTTTCTCCACCGAATTTTCCTACTGAGCTCTCCTCATACTATTATTCTTGACATCTCTGATTAGCATATAAATAGTCGCCTAGGCCATCTCTCCTTCGAATACCCTGGATCAGTTGGGGCTGGTCCCCGGCAGGTGGCGACCGAACAGGGACCTCAGGAGGCAATACTCAAAGAGCTGAGCAGACACGAACCACGCAATCAGCAGGCAATAAGCATGGAGCTCAGCAGTGACGAATCATGCTGCTCAACTGGCAATAATCAAGCACGTGACCAGGCAGGAATCACGCAGCTCAGCTGGCAATTGTCAAGCAGATGAGCCGACAGGAATCACGCAGCTCAGATGGCAATTGTCATGCAGATGAGCCGGCAGGAATCACGCAGCTCAGCAGGCCCTGATCACGTGACTCTGCAGGCACTGATCACGTGGCTGATCAAGTCCAGATCACGTGACTGAGCATGCACTGATCACGTGGCTATCATGCACTGATGACGTGACTGCGCATGCACTGATGACGTGGCTGATCGGGCACTGATCACATGGCTCATCATGCACTGATCACGTGTTTATCAGGCAATGATCAGTGACTGACAGGCGCTGATCATGGGACTGTGCACGCACTGATCACGTGGCTATCATGCACTGATCACGTGACTGCGCATGCACTGATGACGTGGCTGTTCGGGCACTGATCACGTGTTTATCAGGCAGTGATCAGTGACTGACAGGCGCTGATCAGGGGACTGTGCACGCACTGATCAGGTGGCTGATCAGGAACTGACCACCTGACCGCGCATGCAGTGATCACGTGGCTGGTCGTTCACTGATCACGTGTTTATCATACGGTGATCACGTGACTGAGAGGCGCTGATCACGTGACTGTGCCGTCAGTGATCACGTGGCTGAGCAGGCACTGATATCGTGACTGAGCATGCACTGATCATGTGCCGGGAGCCGGGGAGGCATTCCACTCTGGACAAAGGTCATGAGGAAGGAGGCTCGGCATACGCAAATGCGGGATCGAGCCTCAGGAGTCCACCCGGATATTCTCGAGCATCTCCCCCAAAAAAACCGGAGTCTGCCTACTGTATTGCTTTGTGCTCTCACCTCTGATTTCACTGGGGGCTGTCCCCCACCACCATCTCGCTCTCTCTGTCAAAGAGTTAACTTACAGCTCCAATTCATAAAGTTCCTTGTCATTCTTCCCTTTAACTTCCAGCTGAGTCTCCATCTGGAGCGCGGAACCCACCACGCTTACTAATTATGCCTGGGCTGCTAAGACCCACTCGAGAAGGTGTCTAGGGTGAGGCACCTTTCGCTATTCGAGAGGGCGCCTGCGGCCTACGTAAGTGGTGCAAACTTCTTGTCTTGAAGTTTGATTGGTCTTCCGCGTAAACCAAGCTACTCAGTCTCTTTTCTCCACCGAATTTTCCTACTGAGCTCTCCTCATACTATTATTCTTGACATCTCTGATTAGCATATAAATAGTCGCCTAGGCCATCTCTCCTTCGAATACCCTGGATCAGTTGGGGCTGGTCCCCGGCAGGTGGCGACCGAACAGGGACCTCAGGAGGCAATACTCAAAGAGCTGAGCAGACACGAACCACGCAATCAGCAGGCAATAAGCATGGAGCTCAGCAGTGACGAATCATGCTGCTCAACTGGCAATAATCAAGCACGTGACCAGGCAGGAATCACGCAGCTCAGCTGGCAATTGTCAAGCAGATGAGCCGACAGGAATCACGCAGCTCAGATGGCAATTGTCATGCAGATGAGCCGGCAGGAATCACGCAGCTCAGCAGGCCCTGATCACGTGACTCTGCAGGCACTGATCACGTGGCTGATCAAGTCCAGATCACGTGACTGAGCATGCACTGATCACGTGGCTATCATGCACTGATGACGTGACTGCGCATGCACTGATGACGTGGCTGATCGGGCACTGATCACATGGCTCATCATGCACTGATCACGTGTTTATCAGGCAATGATCAGTGACTGACAGGCGCTGATCATGGGACTGTGCACGCACTGATCACGTGGCTATCATGCACTGATCACGTGACTGCGCATGCACTGATGACGTGGCTGTTCGGGCACTGATCACGTGTTTATCAGGCAGTGATCAGTGACTGACAGGCGCTGATCAGGGGACTGTGCACGCACTGATCAGGTGGCTGATCAGGAACTGACCACCTGACCGCGCATGCAGTGATCACGTGGCTGGTCGTTCACTGATCACGTGTTTATCATACGGTGATCACGTGACTGAGAGGCGCTGATCACGTGACTGTGCCGTCAGTGATCACGTGGCTGAGCAGGCACTGATATCGTGACTGAGCATGCACTGATCATGTGCCGGGAGCCGGGGAGGCATTCCACTCTGGACAAAGGTCATGAGGAAGGAGGCTCGGCATACGCAAATGCGGGATCGAGCCTCAGGAGTCCACCCGGATATTCTCGAGCATCTCCCCCAAAAAAACCGGAGTCTGCCTACTGTATTGCTTTGTGCTCTCACCTCTGATTTCACTGGGGGCTGTCCCCCACCACCATCTCGCTCTCTCTGTCAAAGAGTTAACTTACAGCTCCAATTCATAAAGTTCCTTGTCATTCTTCCCTTTAACTTCCAGCTGAGTCTCCATCTGGAGCGCGGAACCCACCACGCTTACTAATTATGCCTGGGCTGCTAAGACCCACTCGAGAAGGTGTCTAGGGTGAGGCACCTTTCGCTATTCGAGAGGGCGCCTGCGGCCTACGTAAGTGGTGCAAACTTCTTGTCTTGAAGTTTGATTGGTCTTCCGCGTAAACCAAGCTACTCAGTCTCTTTTCTCCACCGAATTTTCCTACTGAGCTCTCCTCATACTATTATTCTTGACATCTCTGATTAGCATATAAATAGTCGCCTAGGCCATCTCTCCTTCGAATACCCTGGATCAGTTGGGGCTGGTCCCCGGCAGGTGGCGACCGAACAGGGACCTCAGGAGGCAATACTCAAAGAGCTGAGCAGACACGAACCACGCAATCAGCAGGCAATAAGCATGGAGCTCAGCAGTGACGAATCATGCTGCTCAACTGGCAATAATCAAGCACGTGACCAGGCAGGAATCACGCAGCTCAGCTGGCAATTGTCAAGCAGATGAGCCGACAGGAATCACGCAGCTCAGCTGGCAATTGTCATGCAGATGAGCAGGAATCACGTCAGATGGCAGTCATGCAGATGAGCCGGCAGGAATCACGCAGCTCAGCAGGCCCTGATCACGTGACTCTGCAGGCACTGATCACGTGGCTGATCAAGTCCAGATCACGTGACTGAGCATGCACTGATCACGTGGCTATCATGCACTGATGACGTGACTGCGCATGCACTGATGACGTGGCTGATCGGGCACTGATCACATGGCTCATCATGCACTGATCACGTGTTTATCAGGCAATGATCAGTGACTGACAGGCGCTGATCATGGGACTGTGCACGCACTGATCACGTGGCTATCATGCACTGATCACGTGACTGCGCATGCACTGATGACGTGGCTGTTCGGGCACTGATCACGTGTTTATCAGGCAGTGATCAGTGACTGACAGGCGCTGATCAGGGGACTGTGCACGCACTGATCAGGTGGCTGATCAGGAACTGACCACCTGACCGCGCATGCAGTGATCACGTGGCTGGTCGTTCACTGATCACGTGTTTATCATACGGTGATCACGTGACTGAGAGGCGCTGATCACGTGACTGTGCCGTCAGTGATCACGTGGCTGAGCAGGCACTGATATCGTGACTGAGCATGCACTGATCATGTGCCGGGAGCCGGGGAGGCATTCCACTCTGGACAAAGGTCATGAGGAAGGAGGCTCGGCATACGCAAATGCGGGATCGAGCCTCAGGAGTCCACCCGGATATTCTCGAGCATCTCCCCCCAAAAAAACCAGAGTCTGCCTACTGTATTGCTTTGTGCTCTCACCTCTGATTTCACTGGGGGCTGTCCCCCACCACCATCTCGCTCTCTCTGTCAAAGAGTTAACTTACAGCTCCAATTCATAAAGTTCCTTGTCATTCTTCCCTTTAACTTCCAGCTGAGTCTCCATCTGGAGCGCGGAACCCACCACGCTTACTAATTATGCCTGGGCTGCTAAGACCCACTCGAGAAGGTGTCTAGGGTGAGGCACCTTTCGCTATTCGAGAGGGCGCCTGCGGCCTACGTAAGTGGTGCAAACTTCTTGTCTTGAAGTTTGATTGGTCTTCCGCGTAAACCAAGCTACTCAGTCTCTTTTCTCCACCGAATTTTCCTACTGAGCTCTCCTCATACTATTATTCTTGACATCTCTGATTAGCATATAAATAGTCGCCTAGGCCATCTCTCCTTCGAATACCCTGGATCAGTTGGGGCTGGTCCCCGGCAGGTGGCGACCGAACAGGGACCTCAGGAGGCAATACTCAAAGAGCTGAGCAGACACGAACCACGCAATCAGCAGGCAATAAGCATGGAGCTCAGCAGTGACGAATCATGCTGCTCAACTGGCAATAATCAAGCACGTGACCAGGCAGGAATCACGCAGCTCAGCTGGCAATTGTCAAGCAGATGAGCCGACAGGAATCACGCAGCTCAGATGGCAATTGTCATGCAGATGAGCCGGCAGGAATCACGCAGCTCAGCAGGCCCTGATCACGTGACTCTGCAGGCACTGATCACGTGGCTGATCAAGTCCAGATCACGTGACTGAGCATGCACTGATCACGTGGCTATCATGCACTGATGACGTGACTGCGCATGCACTGATGACGTGGCTGATCGGGCACTGATCACATGGCTCATCATGCACTGATCACGTGTTTATCAGGCAATGATCAGTGACTGACAGGCGCTGATCATGGGACTGTGCACGCACTGATCACGTGGCTATCATGCACTGATCACGTGACTGCGCATGCACTGATGACGTGGCTGTTCGGGCACTGATCACGTGTTTATCAGGCAGTGATCAGTGACTGACAGGCGCTGATCAGGGGACTGTGCACGCACTGATCAGGTGGCTGATCAGGAACTGACCACCTGACCGCGCATGCAGTGATCACGTGGCTGGTCGTTCACTGATCACGTGTTTATCATACGGTGATCACGTGACTGAGAGGCGCTGATCACGTGACTGTGCCGTCAGTGATCACGTGGCTGAGCAGGCACTGATATCGTGACTGAGCATGCACTGATCATGTGCCGGGAGCCGGGGAGGCATTCCACTCTGGACAAAGGTCATGAGGAAGGAGGCTCGGCATACGCAAATGCGGGATCGAGCCTCAGGAGTCCACCCGGATATTCTCGAGCATCTCCCCCAAAAAAACCGGAGTCTGCCTACTGTATTGCTTTGTGCTCTCACCTCTGATTTCACTGGGGGCTGTCCCCCACCACCATCTCGCTCTCTCTGTCAAAGAGTTAACTTACAGCTCCAATTCATAAAGTTCCTTGTCATTCTTCCCTTTAACTTCCAGCTGAGTCTCCATCTGGAGCGCGGAACCCACCACGCTTACTAATTATGCCTGGGCTGCTAAGACCCACTCGAGAAGGTGTCTAGGGTGAGGCACCTTTCGCTATTCGAGAGGGCGCCTGCGGCCTACGTAAGTGGTGCAAACTTCTTGTCTTGAAGTTTGATTGGTCTTCCGCGTAAACCAAGCTACTCAGTCTCTTTTCTCCACCGAATTTTCCTACTGAGCTCTCCTCATACTATTATTCTTGACATCTCTGATTAGCATATAAATAGTCGCCTAGGCCATCTCTCCTTCGAATACCCTGGATCAGTTGGGGCTGGTCCCCGGCAGGTGGCGACCGAACAGGGACCTCAGGAGGCAATACTCAAAGAGCTGAGCAGACACGAACCACGCAATCAGCAGGCAATAAGCATGGAGCTCAGCAGTGACGAATCATGCTGCTCAACTGGCAATAATCAAGCACGTGACCAGGCAGGAATCACGCAGCTCAGCTGGCAATTGTCAAGCAGATGAGCCGACAGGAATCACGCAGCTCAGATGGCAATTGTCATGCAGATGAGCCGGCAGGAATCACGCAGCTCAGCAGGCCCTGATCACGTGACTCTGCAGGCACTGATCACGTGGCTGATCAAGTCCAGATCACGTGACTGAGCATGCACTGATCACGTGGCTATCATGCACTGATGACGTGACTGCGCATGCACTGATGACGTGGCTGATCGGGCACTGATCACATGGCTCATCATGCACTGATCACGTGTTTATCAGGCAATGATCAGTGACTGACAGGCGCTGATCATGGGACTGTGCACGCACTGATCACGTGGCTATCATGCACTGATCACGTGACTGCGCATGCACTGATGACGTGGCTGTTCGGGCACTGATCACGTGTTTATCAGGCAGTGATCAGTGACTGACAGGCGCTGATCAGGGGACTGTGCACGCACTGATCAGGTGGCTGATCAGGAACTGACCACCTGACCGCGCATGCAGTGATCACGTGGCTGGTCGTTCACTGATCACGTGTTTATCATACGGTGATCACGTGACTGAGAGGCGCTGATCACGTGACTGTGCCGTCAGTGATCACGTGGCTGAGCAGGCACTGATATCGTGACTGAGCATGCACTGATCATGTGCCGGGAGCCGGGGAGGCATTCCACTCTGGACAAAGGTCATGAGGAAGGAGGCTCGGCATACGCAAATGCGGGATCGAGCCTCAGGAGTCCACCCGGATATTCTCGAGCATCTCCCCCAAAAAAACCGGAGTCTGCCTACTGTATTGCTTTGTGCTCTCACCTCTGATTTCACTGGGGGCTGTCCCCCACCACCATCTCGCTCTCTCTGTCAAAGAGTTAACTTACAGCTCCAATTCATAAAGTTCCTTGTCATTCTTCCCTTTAACTTCCAGCTGAGTCTCCATCTGGAGCGCGGAACCCACCACGCTTACTAATTATGCCTGGGCTGCTAAGACCCACTCGAGAAGGTGTCTAGGGTGAGGCACCTTTCGCTATTCGAGAGGGCGCCTGCGGCCTACGTAAGTGGTGCAAACTTCTTGTCTTGAAGTTTGATTGGTCTTCCGCGTAAACCAAGCTACTCAGTCTCTTTTCTCCACCGAATTTTCCTACTGAGCTCTCCTCATACTATTATTCTTGACATCTCTGATTAGCATATAAATAGTCGCCTAGGCCATCTCTCCTTCGAATACCCTGGATCAGTTGGGGCTGGTCCCCGGCAGGTGGCGACCGAACAGGGACCTCAGGAGGCAATACTCAAAGAGCTGAGCAGACACGAACCACGCAATCAGCAGGCAATAAGCATGGAGCTCAGCAGTGACGAATCATGCTGCTCAACTGGCAATAATCAAGCACGTGACCAGGCAGGAATCACGCAGCTCAGCTGGCAATTGTCAAGCAGATGAGCCGACAGGAATCACGCAGCTCAGATGGCAATTGTCATGCAGATGAGCCGGCAGGAATCACGCAGCTCAGCAGGCCCTGATCACGTGACTCTGCAGGCACTGATCACGTGGCTGATCAAGTCCAGATCACGTGACTGAGCATGCACTGATCACGTGGCTATCATGCACTGATGACGTGACTGCGCATGCACTGATGACGTGGCTGATCGGGCACTGATCACATGGCTCATCATGCACTGATCACGTGTTTATCAGGCAATGATCAGTGACTGACAGGCGCTGATCATGGGACTGTGCACGCACTGATCACGTGGCTATCATGCACTGATCACGTGACTGCGCATGCACTGATGACGTGGCTGTTCGGGCACTGATCACGTGTTTATCAGGCAGTGATCAGTGACTGACAGGCGCTGATCAGGGGACTGTGCACGCACTGATCAGGTGGCTGATCAGGAACTGACCACCTGACCGCGCATGCAGTGATCACGTGGCTGGTCGTTCACTGATCACGTGTTTATCATACGGTGATCACGTGACTGAGAGGCGCTGATCACGTGACTGTGCCGTCAGTGATCACGTGGCTGAGCAGGCACTGATATCGTGACTGAGCATGCACTGATCATGTGCCGGGAGCCGGGGAGGCATTCCACTCTGGACAAAGGTCATGAGGAAGGAGGCTCGGCATACGCAAATGCGGGATCGAGCCTCAGGAGTCCACCCGGATATTCTCGAGCATCTCCCCCCAAAAAAACCGGAGTCTGCCTACTGTATTGCTTTGTGCTCTCACCTCTGATTTCACTGGGGGCTGTCCCCCACCACCATCTCGCTCTCTCTGTCAAAGAGTTAACTTACAGCTCCAATTCATAAAGTTCCTTGTCATTCTTCCCTTTAACTTCCAGCTGAGTCTCCATCTGGAGCGCGGAACCCACCACGCTTACTAATTATGCCTGGGCTGCTAAGACCCACTCGAGAAGGTGTCTAGGGTGAGGCACCTTTCGCTATTCGAGAGGGCGCCTGCGGCCTACGTAAGTGGTGCAAACTTCTTGTCTTGAAGTTTGATTGGTCTTCCGCGTAAACCAAGCTACTCAGTCTCTTTTCTCCACCGAATTTTCCTACTGAGCTCTCCTCATACTATTATTCTTGACATCTCTGATTAGCATATAAATAGTCGCCTAGGCCATCTCTCCTTCGAATACCCTGGATCAGTTGGGGCTGGTCCCCGGCAGGTGGCGACCGAACAGGGACCTCAGGAGGCAATACTCAAAGAGCTGAGCAGACACGAACCACGCAATCAGCAGGCAATAAGCATGGAGCTCAGCAGTGACGAATCATGCTGCTCAACTGGCAATAATCAAGCACGTGACCAGGCAGGAATCACGCAGCTCAGCTGGCAATTGTCAAGCAGATGAGCCGACAGGAATCACGCAGCTCAGCTGGCAATTGTCATGCAGATGAGCCGGCAGGAATCACGCAGCTCAGCCGGCAGGAATCACGCAGCTCAGCAGGCCCTGATCACGTGACTCTGCAGGCACTGATCACGTGGCTGATCAAGTCCAGATCACGTGACTGAGCATGCACTGATCACGTGGCTATCATGCACTGATGACGTGACTGCGCATGCACTGATGACGTGGCTGATCGGGCACTGATCACATGGCTCATCATGCACTGATCACGTGTTTATCAGGCAATGATCAGTGACTGACAGGCGCTGATCATGGGACTGTGCACGCACTGATCACGTGGCTATCATGCACTGATCACGTGACTGCGCATGCACTGATGACGTGGCTGTTCGGGCACTGATCACGTGTTTATCAGGCAGTGATCAGTGACTGACAGGCGCTGATCAGGGGACTGTGCACGCACTGATCAGGTGGCTGATCAGGAACTGACCACCTGACCGCGCATGCAGTGATCACGTGGCTGGTCGTTCACTGATCACGTGTTTATCATACGGTGATCACGTGACTGAGAGGCGCTGATCACGTGACTGTGCCGTCAGTGATCACGTGGCTGAGCAGGCACTGATATCGTGACTGAGCATGCACTGATCATGTGCCGGGAGCCGGGGAGGCATTCCACTCTGGACAAAGGTCATGAGGAAGGAGGCTCGGCATACGCAAATGCGGGATCGAGCCTCAGGAGTCCACCCGGATATTCTCGAGCATCTCCCCCCAAAAAACCGGAGTCTGCCTACTGTATTGCTTTGTGCTCTCACCTCTGATTTCACTGGGGGCTGTCCCCCACCACCATCTCGCTCTCTCTGTCAAAGAGTTAACTTACAGCTCCAATTCATAAAGTTCCTTGTCATTCTTCCCTTTAACTTCCAGCTGAGTCTCCATCTGGAGCGCGGAACCCACCACGCTTACTAATTATGCCTGGGCTGCTAAGACCCACTCGAGAAGGTGTCTAGGGTGAGGCACCTTTCGCTATTCGAGAGGGCGCCTGCGGCCTACGTAAGTGGTGCAAACTTCTTGTCTTGAAGTTTGATTGGTCTTCCGCGTAAACCAAGCTACTCAGTCTCTTTTCTCCACCGAATTTTCCTACTGAGCTCTCCTCATACTATTATTCTTGACATCTCTGATTAGCATATAAATAGTCGCCTAGGCCATCTCTCCTTCGAATACCCTGGATCAGTTGGGGCTGGTCCCCGGCAGGTGGCGACCGAACAGGGACCTCAGGAGGCAATACTCAAAGAGCTGAGCAGACACGAACCACGCAATCAGCAGGCAATAAGCATGGAGCTCAGCAGTGACGAATCATGCTGCTCAACTGGCAATAATCAAGCACGTGACCAGGCAGGAATCACGCAGCTCAGCTGGCAATTGTCAAGCAGATGAGCCGACAGGAATCACGCAGCTCAGATGGCAATTGTCATGCAGATGAGCCGGCAGGAATCACGCAGCTCAGCAGGCCCTGATCACGTGACTCTGCAGGCACTGATCACGTGGCTGATCAAGTCCAGATCACGTGACTGAGCATGCACTGATCACGTGGCTATCATGCACTGATGACGTGACTGCGCATGCACTGATGACGTGGCTGATCGGGCACTGATCACATGGCTCATCATGCACTGATCACGTGTTTATCAGGCAATGATCAGTGACTGACAGGCGCTGATCATGGGACTGTGCACGCACTGATCACGTGGCTATCATGCACTGATCACGTGACTGCGCATGCACTGATGACGTGGCTGTTCGGGCACTGATCACGTGTTTATCAGGCAGTGATCAGTGACTGACAGGCGCTGATCAGGGGACTGTGCACGCACTGATCAGGTGGCTGATCAGGAACTGACCACCTGACCGCGCATGCAGTGATCACGTGGCTGGTCGTTCACTGATCACGTGTTTATCATACGGTGATCACGTGACTGAGAGGCGCTGATCACGTGACTGTGCCGTCAGTGATCACGTGGCTGAGCAGGCACTGATATCGTGACTGAGCATGCACTGATCATGTGCCGGGAGCCGGGGAGGCATTCCACTCTGGACAAAGGTCATGAGGAAGGAGGCTCGGCATACGCAAATGCGGGATCGAGCCTCAGGAGTCCACCCGGATATTCTCGAGCATCTCCCCCCAAAAAAACCGGAGTCTGCCTACTGTATTGCTTTGTGCTCTCACCTCTGATTTCACTGGGGGCTGTCCCCCACCACCATCTCGCTCTCTCTGTCAAAGAGTTAACTTACAGCTCCAATTCATAAAGTTCCTTGTCATTCTTCCCTTTAACTTCCAGCTGAGTCTCCATCTGGAGCGCGGAACCCACCACGCTTACTAATTATGCCTGGGCTGCTAAGACCCACTCGAGAAGGTGTCTAGGGTGAGGCACCTTTCGCTATTCGAGAGGGCGCCTGCGGCCTACGTAAGTGGTGCAAACTTCTTGTCTTGAAGTTTGATTGGTCTTCCGCGTAAACCAAGCTACTCAGTCTCTTTTCTCCACCGAATTTTCCTACTGAGCTCTCCTCATACTATTATTCTTGACATCTCTGATTAGCATATAAATAGTCGCCTAGGCCATCTCTCCTTCGAATACCCTGGATCAGTTGGGGCTGGTCCCCGGCAGGTGGCGACCGAACAGGGACCTCAGGAGGCAATACTCAAAGAGCTGAGCAGACACGAACCACGCAATCAGCAGGCAATAAGCATGGAGCTCAGCAGTGACGAATCATGCTGCTCAACTGGCAATAATCAAGCACGTGACCAGGCAGGAATCACGCAGCTCAGCTGGCAATTGTCAAGCAGATGAGCCGACAGGAATCACGCAGCTCAGATGGCAATTGTCATGCAGATGAGCCGGCAGGAATCACGCAGCTCAGCAGGCCCTGATCACGTGACTCTGCAGGCACTGATCACGTGGCTGATCAAGTCCAGATCACGTGACTGAGCATGCACTGATCACGTGGCTATCATGCACTGATGACGTGACTGCGCATGCACTGATGACGTGGCTGATCGGGCACTGATCACATGGCTCATCATGCACTGATCACGTGTTTATCAGGCAATGATCAGTGACTGACAGGCGCTGATCATGGGCACGCACTGATCACGTGGCTATCATGCACTGATCACGTGGCTGCACTCATGATCACGTGATCAGGCGTGATCAGTGCTGACTGCACGCACTGATCACGTGGCTATCATGCACTGATCACGTGACTGCGCATGCACTGATGACGTGGCTGTTCGGGCACTGATCACGTGTTTATCAGGCAGTGATCAGTGACTGACAGGCGCTGATCAGGGGACTGTGCACGCACTGATCAGGTGGCTGATCAGGAACTGACCACCTGACCGCGCATGCAGTGATCACGTGGCTGGTCGTTCACTGATCACGTGTTTATCATACGGTGATCACGTGACTGAGAGGCGCTGATCACGTGACTGTGCCGTCAGTGATCACGTGGCTGAGCAGGCACTGATATCGTGACTGAGCATGCACTGATCATGTGCCGGGAGCCGGGGAGGCATTCCACTCTGGACAAAGGTCATGAGGAAGGAGGCTCGGCATACGCAAATGCGGGATCGAGCCTCAGGAGTCCACCCGGATATTCTCGAGCATCTCCCCCAAAAAAACCGGAGTCTGCCTACTGTATTGCTTTGTGCTCTCACCTCTGATTTCACTGGGGGCTGTCCCCCACCACCATCTCGCTCTCTCTGTCAAAGAGTTAACTTACAGCTCCAATTCATAAAGTTCCTTGTCATTCTTCCCTTTAACTTCCAGCTGAGTCTCCATCTGGAGCGCGGAACCCACCACGCTTACTAATTATGCCTGGGCTGCTAAGACCCACTCGAGAAGGTGTCTAGGGTGAGGCACCTTTCGCTATTCGAGAGGGCGCCTGCGGCCTACGTAAGTGGTGCAAACTTCTTGTCTTGAAGTTTGATTGGTCTTCCGCGTAAACCAAGCTACTCAGTCTCTTTTCTCCACCGAATTTTCCTACTGAGCTCTCCTCATACTATTATTCTTGACATCTCTGATTAGCATATAAATAGTCGCCTAGGCCATCTCTCCTTCGAATACCCTGGATCAGTTGGGGCTGGTCCCCGGCAGGTGGCGACCGAACAGGGACCTCAGGAGGCAATACTCAAAGAGCTGAGCAGACACGAACCACGCAATCAGCAGGCAATAAGCATGGAGCTCAGCAGTGACGAATCATGCTGCTCAACTGGCAATAATCAAGCACGTGACCAGGCAGGAATCACGCAGCTCAGCTGGCAATTGTCAAGCAGATGAGCCGACAGGAATCACGCAGCTCAGCTGGCAATTGTCATGCAGATGAGCCGGCAGGAATCACGCAGCTCAGCAGGCCCTGATCACGTGACTCTGCAGGCACTGATCACGTGGCTGATCAAGTCCAGATCACGTGACTGAGCATGCACTGATCACGTGGCTATCATGCACTGATGACGTGACTGCGCATGCACTGATGACGTGGCTGATCGGGCACTGATCACATGGCTCATCATGCACTGATCACGTGTTTATCAGGCAATGATCAGTGACTGACAGGCGCTGATCATGGGACTGTGCACGCACTGATCACGTGGCTATCATGCACTGATCACGTGACTGCGCATGCACTGATGACGTGGCTGTTCGGGCACTGATCACGTGTTTATCAGGCAGTGATCAGTGACTGACAGGCGCTGATCAGGGGACTGTGCACGCACTGATCAGGTGGCTGATCAGGAACTGACCACCTGACCGCGCATGCAGTGATCACGTGGCTGGTCGTTCACTGATCACGTGTTTATCATACGGTGATCACGTGACTGAGAGGCGCTGATCACGTGACTGTGCCGTCAGTGATCACGTGGCTGAGCAGGCACTGATATCGTGACTGAGCATGCACTGATCATGTGCCGGGAGCCGGGGAGGCATTCCACTCTGGACAAAGGTCATGAGGAAGGAGGCTCGGCATACGCAAATGCGGGATCGAGCCTCAGGAGTCCACCCGGATATTCTCGAGCATCTCCCCCAAAAAACCGGAGTCTGCCTACTGTATTGCTTTGTGCTCTCACCTCTGATTTCACTGGGGGCTGTCCCCCACCACCATCTCGCTCTCTCTGTCAAAGAGTTAACTTACAGCTCCAATTCATAAAGTTCCTTGTCATTCTTCCCTTTAACTTCCAGCTGAGTCTCCATCTGGAGCGCGGAACCCACCACGCTTACTAATTATGCCTGGGCTGCTAAGACCCACTCGAGAAGGTGTCTAGGGTGAGGCACCTTTCGCTATTCGAGAGGGCGCCTGCGGCCTACGTAAGTGGTGCAAACTTCTTGTCTTGAAGTTTGATTGGTCTTCCGCGTAAACCAAGCTACTCAGTCTCTTTTCTCCACCGAATTTTCCTACTGAGCTCTCCTCATACTATTATTCTTGACATCTCTGATTAGCATATAAATAGTCGCCTAGGCCATCTCTCCTTCGAATACCCTGGATCAGTTGGGGCTGGTCCCCGGCAGGTGGCGACCGAACAGGGACCTCAGGAGGCAATACTCAAAGAGCTGAGCAGACACGAACCACGCAATCAGCAGGCAATAAGCATGGAGCTCAGCAGTGACGAATCATGCTGCTCAACTGGCAATAATCAAGCACGTGACCAGGCAGGAATCACGCAGCTCAGCTGGCAATTGTCAAGCAGATGAGCCGACAGGAATCACGCAGCTCAGCTGGCAATTGTCATGCAGATGAGCCGGCAGGAATCACGCAGCTCAGCAGGCCCTGATCACGTGACTCTGCAGGCACTGATCACGTGGCTGATCAAGTCCAGATCACGTGACTGAGCATGCACTGATCACGTGGCTATCATGCACTGATGACGTGACTGCGCATGCACTGATGACGTGGCTGATCGGGCACTGATCACATGGCTCATCATGCACTGATCACGTGTTTATCAGGCAATGATCAGTGACTGACAGGCGCTGATCATGGGACTGTGCACGCACTGATCACGTGGCTATCATGCACTGATCACGTGACTGCGCATGCACTGATGACGTGGCTGTTCGGGCACTGATCACGTGTTTATCAGGCAGTGATCAGTGACTGACAGGCGCTGATCAGGGGACTGTGCACGCACTGATCAGGTGGCTGATCAGGAACTGACCACCTGACCGCGCATGCAGTGATCACGTGGCTGGTCGTTCACTGATCACGTGTTTATCATACGGTGATCACGTGACTGAGAGGCGCTGATCACGTGACTGTGCCGTCAGTGATCACGTGGCTGAGCAGGCACTGATATCGTGACTGAGCATGCACTGATCATGTGCCGGGAGCCGGGGAGGCATTCCACTCTGGACAAAGGTCATGAGGAAGGAGGCTCGGCATACGCAAATGCGGGATCGAGCCTCAGGAGTCCACCCGGATATTCTCGAGCATCTCCCCCAAAAAAACCGGAGTCTGCCTACTGTATTGCTTTGTGCTCTCACCTCTGATTTCACTGGGGGCTGTCCCCCACCACCATCTCGCTCTCTCTGTCAAAGAGTTAACTTACAGCTCCAATTCATAAAGTTCCTTGTCATTCTTCCCTTTAACTTCCAGCTGAGTCTCCATCTGGAGCGCGGAACCCACCACGCTTACTAATTATGCCTGGGCTGCTAAGACCCACTCGAGAAGGTGTCTAGGGTGAGGCACCTTTCGCTATTCGAGAGGGCGCCTGCGGCCTACGTAAGTGGTGCAAACTTCTTGTCTTGAAGTTTGATTGGTCTTCCGCGTAAACCAAGCTACTCAGTCTCTTTTCTCCACCGAATTTTCCTACTGAGCTCTCCTCATACTATTATTCTTGACATCTCTGATTAGCATATAAATAGTCGCCTAGGCCATCTCTCCTTCGAATACCCTGGATCAGTTGGGGCTGGTCCCCGGCAGGTGGCGACCGAACAGGGACCTCAGGAGGCAATACTCAAAGAGCTGAGCAGACACGAACCACGCAATCAGCAGGCAATAAGCATGGAGCTCAGCAGTGACGAATCATGCTGCTCAACTGGCAATAATCAAGCACGTGACCAGGCAGGAATCACGCAGCTCAGCTGGCAATTGTCAAGCAGATGAGCCGACAGGAATCACGCAGCTCAGCTGGCAATTGTCATGCAGATGAGCCGGCAGGAATCACGCAGCTCAGCAGGCCCTGATCACGTGACTCTGCAGGCACTGATCACGTGGCTGATCAAGTCCAGATCACGTGACTGAGCATGCACTGATCACGTGGCTATCATGCACTGATGACGTGACTGCGCATGCACTGATGACGTGGCTGATCGGGCACTGATCACATGGCTCATCATGCACTGATCACGTGTTTATCAGGCAATGATCAGTGACTGACAGGCGCTGATCATGGGACTGTGCACGCACTGATCACGTGGCTATCATGCACTGATCACGTGACTGCGCATGCACTGATGACGTGGCTGTTCGGGCACTGATCACGTGTTTATCAGGCAGTGATCAGTGACTGACAGGCGCTGATCAGGGGACTGTGCACGCACTGATCAGGTGGCTGATCAGGAACTGACCACCTGACCGCGCATGCAGTGATCACGTGGCTGGTCGTTCACTGATCACGTGTTTATCATACGGTGATCACGTGACTGAGAGGCGCTGATCACGTGACTGTGCCGTCAGTGATCACGTGGCTGAGCAGGCACTGATATCGTGACTGAGCATGCACTGATCATGTGCCGGGAGCCGGGGAGGCATTCCACTCTGGACAAAGGTCATGAGGAAGGAGGCTCGGCATACGCAAATGCGGGATCGAGCCTCAGGAGTCCACCCGGATATTCTCGAGCATCTCCCCCCAAAAAACCGGAGTCTGCCTACTGTATTGCTTTGTGCTCTCACCTCTGATTTCACTGGGGGCTGTCCCCCACCACCATCTCGCTCTCTCTGTCAAAGAGTTAACTTACAGCTCCAATTCATAAAGTTCCTTGTCATTCTTCCCTTTAACTTCCAGCTGAGTCTCCATCTGGAGCGCGGAACCCACCACGCTTACTAATTATGCCTGGGCTGCTAAGACCCACTCGAGAAGGTGTCTAGGGTGAGGCACCTTTCGCTATTCGAGAGGGCGCCTGCGGCCTACGTAAGTGGTGCAAACTTCTTGTCTTGAAGTTTGATTGGTCTTCCGCGTAAACCAAGCTACTCAGTCTCTTTTCTCCACCGAATTTTCCTACTGAGCTCTCCTCATACTATTATTCTTGACATCTCTGATTAGCATATAAATAGTCGCCTAGGCCATCTCTCCTTCGAATACCCTGGATCAGTTGGGGCTGGTCCCCGGCAGGTGGCGACCGAACAGGGACCTCAGGAGGCAATACTCAAAGAGCTGAGCAGACACGAACCACGCAATCAGCAGGCAATAAGCATGGAGCTCAGCAGTGACGAATCATGCTGCTCAACTGGCAATAATCAAGCACGTGACCAGGCAGGAATCACGCAGCTCAGCTGGCAATTGTCAAGCAGATGAGCCGACAGGAATCACGCAGCTCAGATGGCAATTGTCATGCAGATGAGCCGGCAGGAATCACGCAGCTCAGCAGGCCCTGATCACGTGACTCTGCAGGCACTGATCACGTGGCTGATCAAGTCCAGATCACGTGACTGAGCATGCACTGATCACGTGGCTATCATGCACTGATGACGTGACTGCGCATGCACTGATGACGTGGCTGATCGGGCACTGATCACATGGCTCATCATGCACTGATCACGTGTTTATCAGGCAATGATCAGTGACTGACAGGCGCTGATCATGGGACTGTGCACGCACTGATCACGTGGCTATCATGCACTGATCACGTGACTGCGCATGCACTGATGACGTGGCTGTTCGGGCACTGATCACGTGTTTATCAGGCAGTGATCAGTGACTGACAGGCGCTGATCAGGGGACTGTGCACGCACTGATCAGGTGGCTGATCAGGAACTGACCACCTGACCGCGCATGCAGTGATCACGTGGCTGGTCGTTCACTGATCACGTGTTTATCATACGGTGATCACGTGACTGAGAGGCGCTGATCACGTGACTGTGCCGTCAGTGATCACGTGGCTGAGCAGGCACTGATATCGTGACTGAGCATGCACTGATCATGTGCCGGGAGCCGGGGAGGCATTCCACTCTGGACAAAGGTCATGAGGAAGGAGGCTCGGCATACGCAAATGCGGGATCGAGCCTCAGGAGTCCACCCGGATATTCTCGAGCATCTCCCCCAAAAAAACCGGAGTCTGCCTACTGTATTGCTTTGTGCTCTCACCTCTGATTTCACTGGGGGCTGTCCCCCACCACCATCTCGCTCTCTCTGTCAAAGAGTTAACTTACAGCTCCAATTCATAAAGTTCCTTGTCATTCTTCCCTTTAACTTCCAGCTGAGTCTCCATCTGGAGCGCGGAACCCACCACGCTTACTAATTATGCCTGGGCTGCTAAGACCCACTCGAGAAGGTGTCTAGGGTGAGGCACCTTTCGCTATTCGAGAGGGCGCCTGCGGCCTACGTAAGTGGTGCAAACTTCTTGTCTTGAAGTTTGATTGGTCTTCCGCGTAAACCAAGCTACTCAGTCTCTTTTCTCCACCGAATTTTCCTACTGAGCTCTCCTCATACTATTATTCTTGACATCTCTGATTAGCATATAAAGAGTCGCCTAGGCCATCTCTCCTTCGAATACCCTGGATCAGTTGGGGCTGGTCCCCGGCAGGTGGCGACCGAACAGGGACCTCAGGAGGCAATACTCAAAGAGCTGAGCAGACACGAACCACGCAATCAGCAGGCAATAAGCATGGAGCTCAGCAGTGACGAATCATGCTGCTCAACTGGCAATAATCAAGCACGTGACCAGGCAGGAATCACGCAGCTCAGCTGGCAATTGTCAAGCAGATGAGCCGACAGGAATCACGCAGCTCAGATGGCAATTCTCATGCAGATGAGCCGGCAGGAATCACGCAGCTCAGCAGGCCCTGATCAGGTGACTCTGCAGGCACTGATCACGTGGCTGATCAAGTCCAGATCACGTGACTGAGCATGCACTGATCACGTGGCTATCATGCACTGATGACGTGACTGCGCATGCACTGATGACGTGGCTGATCGGGCACTGATCACCTGGCTCATCATGCACTGATCACGTGTTTATCAGGCAATGATCAGTGACTGACAGGCTCTGATCATGGGACTGTGCACGCACTGATCACGTGGCTATCATGCACTGATCACGTGACTGCGCATGCACTGATGACGTGGCTGTTCGGGCACTGATCACGTGTTTATCAGGCAGTGATCAGTGACTGACAGGCGCTGATCAGGGGACTGTGCACGCACTGATCAGGTGGCTGATCAGGAACTGACCACCTGACCACGCATGCAGTGATCACGTGGCTGGTCGTTCACTGATCACGTGTTTATCATACGGTGATCACGTGACTGAGAGGCGCTGATCACGTGACTGTGCCGTCAGTGATCACGTGGCTGAGCAGGCACTGATATCGTGACTGAACATGCACTGATCATGTGCCGGGAGCCGGGGAGGCATTCCACTCTGGACAAAGGTCATGAGGAAGGAGGCTCGGCATACGCAAATGCGGGATCGAGCCTCAGGAGTCCACCTGGATATTCTCGAGCATCTCCCCCCAAAAAAACCGGAGTCTGCCTACTGTATTGCTTTGTGCTCTCACCTCTGATTTCACTGGGGGCTGTCCCCCACCACCATCTCGCTCTCTCTGTCAAAGAGTTAACTTACAGCTCCAATTCATAAAGTTCCTTGTCATTCTTCCCTTTAACTTCCAGCTGAGTCTCCATCTGGAGCGCGGAACCCACCACGCTTACTAATTATGCCTGGGCTGCTAAGACCCACTCGAGAAGGTGTCTAGGGTGAGGCACCTTTCGCTATTCGAGAGGGCGCCTGCGGCCTACGTAAGTGGTGCAAACTTCTTGTCTTGAAGTTTGATTGGTCTTCCGCGTAAACCAAGCTACTCAGTCTCTTTTCTCCACCGAATTTTCCTACTGAGCTCTCCTCATACTATTATTCTTGACATCTCTGATTAGCATATAAAGAGTCGCCTAGGCCATCTCTCCTTCGAATACCCTGGATCAGTTGGGGCTGGTCCCCGGCAGGTGGCGACCGAACAGGGACCTCAGGAGGCAATACTCAAAGAGCTGAGCAGACACGAACCACGCAATCAGCAGGCAATAAGCACGGAGCTCAGCAGTGACGAATCATGCTGCTCAACTGGCAATAATCAAGCACGTGACCAGGCAGGAATCACGCAGCTCAGCTGGCAATTGTCAAGCAGATGAGCCGACAGGAATCACGCAGCTCAGATGGCAATTGTCATGCAGATGAGCCGGCAGGAATCACGCAGCTCAGCAGGCCCTGATCACGTGACTCTGCAGGCACTGATCACGTGGCTGATCAAGTCCAGATCACGTGACTGAGCATGCACTGATCACGTGGCTATCATGCACTGATGACGTGACTGCGCATGCACTGATGACGTGGCTGATCGGGCACTGATCACATGGCTCATCATGCACTGATCACGTGTTTATCAGGCAATGATCAGTGACTGACAGGCGCTGATCATGGGACTGTGCACGCACTGATCACGTGGCTATCATGCACTGATCACGTGACTGCGCATGCACTGATGACGTGGCTGTTCGGGCACTGATCACCTGTTTATCAGGCAGTGATCAGTGACTGACAGGCGCTGATCAGGGGACTGTGCACGCACTGATCAGGTGGCTGATCAGGAACTGACCACCTGACCACGCATGCAGTGATCACGTGGCTGGTCGTTCACTGATCACGTGTTTATCATACGGTGATCACGTGACTGAGAGGCGCTGATCACGTGACTGTGCCGTCAGTGATCACGTGGCTGAGCAGGCACTGATATCGTGACTGAGCATGCACTGATCATGTGCCGGGAGCCGGGGAGGCATTCCACTCTGGACAAAGGTCATGAGGAAGGAGGCTCGGCATACGCAAATGCGGGATCGAGCCTCAGGAGTCCACCCGGATATTCTCGAGCATCTCCCCCCAAAAAACCGGAGTCTGCCTACTGTATTGCTTTGTGCTCTCACCTCTGATTTCACTGGGGGCTGTCCCCCACCACCATCTCGCTCTCTCTGTCACAGAGTTAACTTACAGCTCCAATTCATAAAGTTCCTTGTCATTCTTCCCTTTAACTTCCAGCTGAGTCTCCATCTGGAGCACGGAACCCACCACGCTTACTAATTATGCCTGGGCTGCTAAGACCCACTCGAGAAGGTGTCTAGGGTGAGGCACCTTTCGCTATTCGAGAGGGCGCCTGCGGCCTACGTAAGTGGTGCAAACTTCTTGTCTTGAAGTTTGATTGGTCTTCCGCGTAAACCAAGCTACTCAGTCTCTTTTCTCCACCGAATTTTCCTACTGAGCTCTCCTCATACTATTATTCTTGACATCTCTGATTAGCATATAAAGAGTCGCCTAGGCCATCTCTCCTTCGAATACCCTGGATCAGTTGGGGCTGGTCCACGGCAGGTGGCGACCGAACAGGGACCTCAGGAGGCAATGCTCAAAGAGCTGAGCAGACACGAACCACGCAATCAGCAGGCAATAAGCATGGAGCTCAGCAGTGACGAATCATGCTGCTCAACTGGCAATAATCAAGCACGTGACCAGGCAGGAATCACGCAGCTCAGCTGGCAATTGTCAAGCAGATGAGCCGACAGGAATCACGCAGCTCAGATGGCAATTGTCATGCAGATGAGCCGGCAGGAATCACGCAGCTCAGCAGGCCCTGATCACGTGACTCTGCAGGCATTGATCACGTGGCTGATCAAGTCCAGATCACGTGACTGAGCATGCACTGATCACGTGGCTATCATGCACTGATGACGTGACTGCGCATGCACTGATGACGTGGCTGATCGGGCACTGATCACATGGCTCATCATGCACTGATCACGTGTTTCTCCGGCAATGATCAGTGACTGACAGGCGCTGATCATGGGACTGTGCACGCACTGATCACGTGGCTATCATGCACTGATCACGTGACTGCGCATGCACTGATGACGTGGCTGTTCGGGCACTGATCACGTGTTTATCAGGCAGTGATCAGTGACTGACAGGCGCTGATCAGGGGACTGTGCACGCACTGATCAGGTGGCTGATCAGGAACTGACCACCTGACCGCGCATGCAGTGATCACGTGGCTGGTCGTTCACTGATCACGTGTTTATCATACGGTGATCACGTGACTGAGAGGCGCTGATCACGTGACTGTGCCGTCAGTGATCACGTGGCTGAGCAGGCACTGATATCGTGACTGAGCATGCACTGATCATGTGCCGGGAGCCGGGGAGGCATTCCACTCTGGACAAAGGTCATGAGGAAGGAGGCTCGGCATACGCAAATGCGGGATCGAGCCTCAGGAGTCCACCTGGATATTCTCGAGCATCTCCCCCCAAAAAAACCGGAGTCTGCCTACTGTATTGCTTTGTGCTCTCACCTCTGATTTCACTGGGGGCTGTCCCCCACCACCATCTCGCTCTCTCTGTCAAAGAGTTAACTTACAGCTCCAATTCATAAAGTTCCTTGTCATTCTTCCCTTTAACTTCCAGCTGAGTCTCCATCTGGAGCGCGGAACCCACCACGCTTACTAATTATGCCTGGGCTGCTAAGACCCACTCGAGAAGGTGTCTAGGGTGAGGCACCTTTCGCTATTTGAGAGGGCGCCTGCGGCCTACGTAAGTGGTGCAAACTTCTTGTCTTGAAGTTTGATTGGTCTTCCGCGTAAACCAAGCTACTCAGTCTCTTTTCTCCACCGAATTTTCCTACTGAGCTCTCCTCATACTATTATTCTTGACATCTCTGATTAGCATATAAAGAGTCGCCTAGGCCATCTCTCCTTCGAATACCCTGGATCAGTGGGGGCTGGTCCCCGGCAGGTGGCGACCGAACAGGGACCTCAGGAGGCAATGCTCAAAGATCTGAGCAGACACGAACCACGCAATCAGCAGGCAATAAGCACGGAGCTCAGCAGTGACGAATCATGCTGCTCAACTGGCAATAATCAAGCACGTGACCAGGCAGGAATCACGCAGCTCAGCTGGCAATTGTCAAGCAGATGAGCCGACAGGAATCATGCAGCTCAGATGGCAATTGTCATGCAGATGAGCCGGCAGGAATCACGCAGCTCAGCAGGCCCTGATCACGTGACTCTGCAGGCACTGATCACGTGGCTGATCAAGTCCAGATCACGTGACTGAGCATGCACTGATCACGTGGCTATCATGCACTGATGACGTGACTGCGCATGCACTGATGACGTGGCTCATCGGGCACTGATCACATGGCTCATCATGCACTGATCACGTGTTTATCAGGCAATGATCAGTGATTGACAGGCACTGATCATGGGACTGTGCACGCACTGATCACGTGGCTATCATGCACTGATCACGTGACTGCGCATGCACTGATGACGTGGCTGTTCGGGCACTGATCACGTGTTTATCAGGCAGTGATCAGTGACTGACAGGCGCTGATCAGGGGACTGTGCACGCACTGATCAGGTGGCTGATCAGGAACTGACCACCTGACCGCGCATGCAGTGATCACGTGGCTGGTCGTTCACTGATCACGTGTTTATCATACGGTGATCACGTGACTGAGAGGCGCTGATCACGTGACTGTGCCGTCAGTGATCACGTGGCTGAGCAGGCACTGATATCGTGACTGAGCATGCACTGATCATGTGCCGGGAGCCGGGGAGGCATTCCACTCTGGACAAAGGTCATGAGGAAGGAGGCTCGGCGTACGCAAATGCGGGATCGAGCCTCAGGAGTCCACCCGGATATTCTCGAGCATCTCCCCCCAAAAAACCGGAGTCTGCCTACTGTATTGCTTTGTGCTCTCACCTCTGATTTCACTGGGGGCTCTCCCCCACCACCATCTCGCTCTCTCTGTCAAAGGGTTAACTTACAGCTCCAATTCATAAAGTTCCTTGTCATTCTTCCCTTTAACTTCCAGCTGAGTCTCCATCTGGAGCGCGGAACCCACCACGCTTACTAATTATGCCTGGGCTGCTAAGACCCACTCGAGAAGGTGTCTAGGGTGAGGCACCTTTCACTATTCGAGAGGGCGCCTGCGGCCTACGTAAGTGGTGCAAACTTCTTGTCTTGAAGTTTGATTGGTCTTCCGCGTAAACCAAGCTACTCAGTCTCTTTTCTCCACCGAATTTTCCTACTGAGCTCTCCTCATACTATTATTCTTGACATCTCTGATTAGCATATAAAGAGTCGCCTAGGCCATCTCTCCTTCGAATACCCTGGATCAGTTGGGGCTGGTCCCCGGCAGGTGGCGACCGAACAGGGACCTCAGGAGGCAATACTCAAAGAGCTGAGCAGACACGAACCACGCAATCAGCAGGCAATAAGCATGGAGCTCAGCAGTGACGAATCATGCTGCTCAACTGGCAATAATCAAGCACGTGACCAGGCAGGAATCACGCAGCTCAGCTGGCAATTGTCAAGCAGATGAGCCGACAGGAATCACCCAGCTCAGATGGCAATTGTCATGCAGATGAGCCGGCAGGAATCACGCAGCTCAGCAGGCCCTGATCACGTGACTCTGCAGGCACTGATCACGTGGCTGATCAAGTCCAGATCACGTGACTGAGCATGCACTGATCACGTGGCTATCATGCACTGATGACGTGACTGCGCATGCACTGATGACGTGGCTGATCGGGCACTGATCACATGGCTCATCATGCACTGATCACGTGTTTATCAGGCAATGATCAGTGACTGACAGGCGCTGATCATGGGACTGTGCACGCACTGATCACGTGGCTATCATGCACTGATCACGTGACTGCGCATGCACTGATGACGTGGCTGTTCGGGCACTGATCACGTGTTTATCAGGCAGTGATCAGTGACTGACAGGCGCTGATCAGGGGACTGTGCACGCACTGTTCAGGTGGCTGATCAGGAACTGACCACCTGACCGCGCATGCAGTGATCACGTGGCTGGTCGTTCACTGATCACGTGTTTATCATACGGTGATCACGTGACTGAGAGGCGCTGATCACGTGACTGTGCCGTCAGTGATCACGTGGCTGAGCAGGCACTGATATCGTGACTGAGCATGCACTGATCATGTGCCGGGAGCCGGGGAGGCATTCCACTCTGGACAAAGGTCATGAGGAAGGAGGCTCGGCATACGCAAATGCGGGATCGAGCCTCAGGAGTCCACCCGGATATTCTCGAGCATCTCCCCCCAAAAAACCGGAGTCTGCCTACTGTATTGCTTTGTGCTCTCACCTCTGATTTCACTGGGGGCTGTCCCCCACCACCATCTCGCTCTCTCTGTCAAAGAGTTAACTTACAGCTCCAATTCATAAAGTTCCTTGTCATTCTTCCCTTTACCTTCCAGCTGAGTCTCCATCTGGAGCGCGGAACCCACCACGCTTACTAATTATGCCTGGGCTGCTAAGACCCACTCGAGAAGGTGTCTAGGGTGAGGCACCTTTCGCTATTCGAGAGGGCGCCTGCGGCCTACGTAAGTGGTGCAAACTTCTTGTCTTGAAGTTTGATTGGTCTTCCGCGTAAACCAAGCTACTCAGTCTCTTTTCTCCACCGAATTTTCCTACTGAGCTCTCCTCATACTATTATTCTTGACATCTCTGATTAGCATATAAAGAGTCGCCTAGGCCATCTCTCCTTCGAATACCCTGGATCAGTTGGGGCTGGTCCCCGGCAGGTGGCGACCGAACAGGGACCTCAGGAGGCAATACTCAAAGAGCTGAGCAGACACGAACCACGCAATCAGCAGGCAATAAGCATGGAGCTCAGCAGTGACGAATCATGCTGCTCAACTGGCAATAATCAAGCACGTGACCAGGCAGGAATCACGCAGCTCAGCTGGCAATTGTCAAGCAGATGAGCCGACAGGAATCACGCAGCTCAGATGGCAATTGTCATGCAGATGAGCCGGCAGGAATCACGCAGCTCAGCAGGCCCTGATCACGTGACTCTGCAGGCACTGATCACGTGGCTGATCAAGTCCAGATCACGTGACTGAGCATGCACTGATCACGTGGCTATCATGCACTGATGACGTGACTGCGCATGCATTGATGACGTGGCTGATCGGGCACTGATCACATGGCTCATCATGCACTGATCACGTGTTTATCAGGCAATGATCAGTGACTGACAGGCGCTGATCATGGGACTGTGCACGCACTGATCACGTGGCTATCATGCACTGATCACGTGACTGCGCATGCACTGATGACGTGGCTGTTCGGGCACTGATCACGTGTTTATCAGGCAGTGATCAGTGACTGACAGGCGCTGATCAGGGGACTGTGCACGCACTGATCAGGTGGCTGATCAGGAACTGACCACCTGACCGCGCATGCAGTGATCACGTGGCTGGTCGTTCACTGATCACGTGTTTATCATACGGTGATCACGTGACTGAGAGGCGCTGATCACGTGACTGTGCCGTCAGTGATCACGTGGCTGAGCAGGCACTGATATCGTGACTGAGCATGCACTGATCATGTGCCGGGAGCCGGGGAGGCATTCCACTCTGGACAAAGGTCATGAGGAAGGAGGCTCGGCATACGCAAATGCGGGATCGAGCCTCAGGAGTCCACCCGGATATTCTCGAGCATCTCCCCCCAAAAAACCGGAGTCTGCCTACTGTATTGCTTTGTGCTCTCACCTCTGATTTCACTGGGGGCTGTCCCCCACCACCATCTCGCTCTCTCTGTCAAAGAGTTAACTTACAGCTCCAATTCATAAAGTTCCTTGTCATTCTTCCCTTTAACTTCCAGCTGAGTCTCCATCTGGAGCGCGGAACCCACCACGCTTACTAATTATGCCTGGGCTGCTAAGACCCACTCGAGAAGGTGTCTAGGGTGAGGCACCTTTCGCTATTCGAGAGGGCGCCTGCGGCCTACGTAAGTGGTGCAAACTTCTTGTCTTGAAGTTTGATTGGTCTTCCGCGTAAACCAAGCTACTCAGTCTCTTTTCTCCACCGAATTTTCCTACTGAGCTCTCCTCATACTATTATTCTTGACATCTCTGATTAGCATATAAAGAGTCGCCTAGGCCATCTCTCCTTCGAATACCCTGGATCAGTTGGGGCTGGTCCCCGGCAGGTGGCGACCGAACAGGGACCTCAGGAGGCAATACTCAAAGAGCTGAGCAGACACGAACCACGCAATCAGCAGGCAATAAGCATGGAGCTCAGCAGTGACGAATCATGCTGCTCAACTGGCAATAATCAAGCACGTGACCAGGCAGGAATCACGCAGCTCAGCTGGCAATTGTCAAGCAGATGAGCCGACAGGAATCACGCAGCTCAGATGGCAATTGTCATGCAGATGAGCCGGCAGGAATCACGCAGCTCAGCAGGCCCTGATCACGTGACTCTGCAGGCACTGATCACGTGGCTGATCAAGTCCAGATCACGTGACTGAGCATGCACTGATCACGTGGCTATCATGCACTGATGACGTGACTGCGCATGCACTGATGACGTGGCTGATCGGGCACTGATCACATGGCTCATCATGCACTGATCACGTGTTTATCAGGCAATGATCAGTGACTGACAGGCGCTGATCATGGGACTGTGCACGCACTGATCACGTGGCTATCATGCACTGATCACGTGACTGCGCATGCACTGATGACGTGGCTGTTCGGGCACTGATCACGTGTTTATCAGGCAGTGATCAGTGACTGACAGGCGCTGATCAGGGGACTGTGCACGCACTGATCAGGTGGCTGATCAGGAACTGACCACCTGACCGCGCATGCAGTGATCACGTGGCTGGTCGTTCACTGATCACGTGTTTATCATACGGTGATCACGTGACTGAGAGGCGCTGATCACGTGACTGTGCCGTCAGTGATCACGTGGCTGAGCAGGCACTGATATCGTGACTGAGCATGCACTGATCATGTGCCGGGAGCCGGGGAGGCATTCCACTCTGGACAAAGGTCATGAGGAAGGAGGCTCGGCATACGCAAATGCGGGATCGAGCCTCAGGAGTCCACCCGGATATTCTCGAGCATCTCCCCCCAAAAAACCGGAGTCTGCCTACTGTATTGCTTTGTGCTCTCACCTCTGATTTCACTGGGGGCTGTCCCCCACCACCATCTCGCTCTCTCTGTCAAAGAGTTAACTTACAGCTCCAATTCATAAAGTTCCTTGTCATTCTTCCCTTTAACTTCCAGCTGAGTCTCCATCTGGAGCGCGGAACCCACCACGCTTACTAATTATGCCTGGGCTGCTAAGACCCACTCGAGAAGGTGTCTAGGGTGAGGCACCTTTCGCTATTCGAGAGGGCGCCTGCGGCCTACGTAAGTGGTGCAAACTTCTTGTCTTGAAGTTTGATTGGTCTTCCGCGTAAACCAAGCTACTCAGTCTCTTTTCTCCACCGAATTTTCCTACTGAGCTCTCCTCATACTATTATTCTTGACATCTCTGATTAGCATATAAAGAGTCGCCTAGGCCATCTCTCCTTCGAATACCCTGGATCAGTTGGGGCTGGTCCCCGGCAGGTGGCGACCGAACAGGGACCTCAGGAGGCAATACTCAAAGAGCTGAGCAGACACGAACCACGCAATCAGCAGGCAATAAGCATGGAGCTCAGCAGTGACGAATCATGCTGCTCAACTGGCAATAATCAAGCACGTGACCAGGCAGGAATCACGCAGCTCAGCTGGCAATTGTCAAGCAGATGAGCCGACAGGAATCACGCAGCTCAGATGGCAATTGTCATGCAGATGAGCCGGCAGGAATCACGCAGCTCAGCAGGCCCTGATCACGTGACTCTGCAGGCACTGATCACGTGGCTGATCAAGTCCAGATCACGTGACTGAGCATGCACTTTTCACGTGGCTATCATGCACTGATGACGTGACTGCGCATGCATTGATGACGTGGCTGATCGGGCACTGATCACATGGCTCATCATGCACTGATCACGTGTTTATCAGGCAATGATCAGTGACTGACAGGCGCTGATCATGGGACTGTGCACGCACTGATCACGTGGCTATCATGCACTGATCACGTGACTGCGCATGCACTGATGACGTGGCTGTTCGGGCACTGATCACGTGTTTATCAGGCAGTGATCAGTGACTGACAGGCGCTGATCAGGGGAATGTGCACGCACTGATCAGGTGGCTGATCAGGAACTGACCACCTGACCTCGCATGCAGTGATCACGTGGCTGGTCGTTCACTGATCACGTGTTTATCATAGGGTGATCACGTGACTGAGAGGCGCTGATCACGTGACTGTGCCGTCAGTGATCACGTGGCTGAGCAGGCACTGATATCGTGACTGAGCATGCACTGATCATGTGCCGGGAGCCGGGGAGGCATTCCACTCTGGACAAAGGTCATGAGGAAGGAGGCTCGGCATACGCAAATGCGGGATCGAGCCTCAGGAGTCCACCCGGATATTCTCGAGCATCTCCCCCCAAAAAACCGGAGTCTGCCTACTGTATTGCTTTGTGCTCTCACCTCTGATTTCACTGGGGGCTGTCCCCCACCACCATCTCGCTCTCTCTGTCAAAGAGTTAACTTACAGCTCCAATTCATAAAGTTCCTTGTCATTCTTCCCTTTAACTTCCAGCTGAGTCTCCATCTGGAGCGCGGAACCCACCACGCTTCCTAATTATGCCTGGGCTGCTAAGACCCACTCGAGAAGGTGTCTAGGGTGAGGCACCTTTCGCTATTCGAGAGGGCGCCTGCGGCCTACGTAAGTGGTGCAAACTTCTTGTCTTGAAGTTTGATTGGTCTTCCGCGTAAACCAAGCTACTCAGTCTCTTTTCTCCACCGAATTTTCCTACTGAGCTCTCCTCATACTATTATTCTTGACATCTCTGATTAGCATATAAAGAGTCGCCTAGGCCATCTCTCCTTCGAATACCCTGGATCAGTTGGGGCTGGTCCCCGGCAGGTGGCGACCGAACAGGGACCTCAGGAGGCAATACTCAAAGAGCTGAGCAGACACGAACCACGCAATCAGCAGGCAATAAGCATGGAGCTCAGCAGTGACGAATCATGCTGCTCAACTGGCAATATTCAAGCACGTGACCAGGCAGGAATCACGCAGCTCAGCTGGCAATTGTCAAGCAGATGAGCCGACAGGAATCACCCAGCTCAGATGGCAATTGTCATGCAGATGAGCCGGCAGGAATCACGCAGCTCAGCAGGCCCTGATCACGTGACTCTGCAGGCACTGATCACGTGGCTGATCAAGTCCTGATCACGTGACTGAGCATGCACTGATCACGTGGCTACCATGCACTGATGACGTGACTTCGCATGCACTGATGACGTGGCTGATCGGGCACTGATCACATGGCTCATCATGCACTGATCACGTGTTTATCAGGCAATGATCAGTGACTGACAGGCGCTGATCATGGGACTGTGCACGCACTGATCACGTGGCTATCATGCACTGATCACGTGACTGCGCATGCACTGATGACGTGGCTGTTCGGGCACTGATCACGTGTTTATCAGGCAGTGATCAGTGACTGACAGGCGCTGATCAGGGGACTGTGCACGCACTGATCAGGTGGCTGATCAGGAACTGACCACCTGACCGCGCATGCAGTGATCACGTGGCTGGTCGTTCACTGATCACGTGTTTATCATACGGTGATCACGTGACTGAGAGGCGCTGATCACGTGACTGTGCCGTCAGTGATCACGTGGCTGAGCAGGCACTGATATCGTGACTGAGCATGCACTGATCATGTGCCGGGAGCCGGGGAGGCATTCCACTCTGGACAAAGGTCATGAGGAAGGAGGCTCGGCATACGCAAATGCGGGATCGAGCCTCAGGAGTTCACCCGGATATTCTCGAGCATCTCCCCCCCCGAAAAACCGGAATCTGCCTACTGTATTGCTTTGTGCTCTCACCTCTGATTTCACTGGGGGCTGTCCCCCACCACCATCTCGCTCTCTCTGTCAAAGAGTTAACTTACAGCTCCAATTCATAAAGTTCCTTGTCATTCTTCCCTTTAACTTCCAGCTGAGTCTCCATCTGGAGCGCGGAACCCACCACGCTTACTAATTATGCCTGGGCTGCTAAGACCCACTCGAGAAGGTGTCTAGGGTGAGGCACCTTTCGCTATTCGAGAGGGCGCCTGCGGCCTACGTAAGTGGTGCAAACTACTTGTCTTGAAGTTTGATTGGTCTTCCGCGTAAACCAAGCTACTCAGTCTCTTTTCTCCACCGAATTTTCCTACTGAGCTCTCCTCATACTATTATTCTTGACATCTCTGATTAGCATATAAAGAGTCGCCTAGGCCATCTCTCCTTCGAATACCCTGGATCAGTTTGGGCTGGTCCCCGGCAGGTGGCGACCGAACAGGGACCTCAGGAGGCAATACTCAAAGAGCTGAGCAGACACGAACCACGCAATCAGCAGGCAATAAGCATGGAGCTCAGCAGTGACGAATCATGCTGCTCAACTGGCAATAATCAAGCACGTGACCAGGCAGGAATCACGCAGCTCAGCTGGCAATTGTCAAGCAGATGAGCCGACAGGAATCACGCAGCTCAGATGGCAATTGTCATGCAGATGAGCCGGCAGGAATCACGCAGCTCAGCAGGCCCTGATCACGTGACTCTGCAGGCACTGATCACGTGGCTGATCAAGTCCAGATCACGTGACTGAGCATGCACTGATCACGTGGCTATCATGCACTGATGACGTGACTGCGCATGCACTGATGACGTGGCTGATCGGGCACTGATCACATGGCTCATCATGCACTGATCACGTGTTTATCAGGCAATGATCAGTGACTGACAGGCGCTGATCATGGGACTGTGCACGCACTGATCACGTGGCTATCATGCACTGATCACGTGACTGCGCATGCACTGATGACGTGGCTGTTCGGGCACTGATCACGTGTTTATCAGGCAGTGATCAGTGACTGACAGGCGCTGATCAGGGGACTGTGCACGCACTGATCAGGTGGCTGATCAGGAACTGACCACCTGACCGCGCATGCAGTGATCACGTGGCTGGTCGTTCACTGATCACGTGTTTATCATACGGTGATCACGTGACTGAGAGGCGCTGATCACGTGACTGTGCCGTCAGTGATCACGTGGCTGAGCAGGCACTGATATCGTGACTGAGCATGCACTGATCATGTGCCGGGAGCCGGGGAGGCATTCCACTCGGGACAAAGGTCATGAGGAAGGAGGCTCGGCATACGCAAATGCGGGATCAAGCCTCAGGAGTCCACCCGGATATTCTCGAGCATCTCCCCCCAAAAAACCGGAGTCTGCCTACTGTATTGCTTTGTGCTCTCACCTCTGATTTCACTGGGGGCTGTCCCCCACCACCATCTCGCTCTCTCTGTCAAAGAGTTAACTTACAGCTCCAATTCATAAAGTTCCTTGTCATTCTTCCCTTTAACTTCCAGCTGAGTCTCCATCTGGAGCGCGGAACCCACCACGCTTACTAATTATGCCTGGGCTGCTAAGACCCACTCGAGAAGGTGTCTAGGTTGAGGCACCTTTCGCTATTCGAGAGGGCGCCTGCGGCCTACGTAAGTGGTGCAAACTTCTTGTCTTGAAGTTTGATTGGTCTTCCGCGTAAACCAAGCTACTCAGTCTCTTTTCTCCACCGAATTTTCCTACTGAGCTCTCCTCATACTATTATTCTTGACATCTCTGATTAGCATATAAAGAGTCGCCTAGGCCATCTCTCCTTCGAATACCCTGGATCAGTTGGGGCTGGTCCCCGGCAGGTGGCGACTGAACAGGGACCTCAGGAGGCAATACTCAAAGAGCTGAGCAGACACGAACCACGCAATCAGCAGGCAATAAGCATGGAGCTCAGCAGTGACGAATCATGCTGCTCAACTGGCAATATTCAAGCACGTGACCAGGCAGGAATCACGCAGCTCAGCTGGCAATTGTCAAGCAGATGAGCCGACAGGAATCATGCAGCTCAGATGGCAATTGTCATGCAGATGAGCCGGCAGGAATCACGCAGCTCAGCAGGCCCTGATCACGTGACTCTGCAGGCACTGATCACGTGGCTGATCAAGTCCAGATCACGTGACTGAGCATGCACTGATCACGTGGCTATCATGCACTGATGACGTGACTGCGCATGAACTGATGACGTGGCTGATCGGGCACTGATCACATGGCTCATCATGCACTGATCACGTGTTTATCAGGCAATGATCAGTGACTGACAGGCGCTGATCATGGGACTGTGCACGCACTGATCACGTGGCTATCATGCACTGATCACGTGACTGCGCATGCACTGATGACGTGGCTGTTCGGGCACTGATCACGTGTTTATCAGGCAGTGATCAGTGACTGACAGGCGCTGATCAGGGGACTGTGCACGCACTGATCAGGTGGCTGATCAGGAACTGACCACCTGACCGCGCATGCAGTGATCACGTGGCTGGTCGTTCACTGATCACGTGTTTATCATACGGTGATCACGTGACTGAGAGGCGCTGATCACGTGACTGTGCCGTCAGTGATCACGTGGCTGAGCAGGCACTGATATCGTGACTGAGCATGCACTGATCATGTGCCGGGAGCCGGGGAGGCATTCCACTCTGGACAAAGGTCATGAGGAAGGAGGCTCGGCATACGCAAATGCGGGATCGAGCCTCAGGAGTCCACCCGGATATTCTCGAGCATCTCCCCCCAAAAAACCGGAGTCTGCCTACTGTATTGCTTTGTGCTCTCACCTCTGATTTCACTGGGGGCTGTCCCCCACCACCATCTCGCTCTCTCTGTCAAAGAGTTAACTTACAGCTCCAATTCATAAAGTTCCTTGTCATTCTTCCCTTTAACTTCCAGCTGAGTCTCCATCTGGAGCGCGGAACCCACCACGCTTACTAATTATGCCTGGGCTGCTAAGACCCACTCGAGAAGGTGTCTAGGGTGAGGCACCTTTCGCTATTCGAGAGGGCGCCTGCGGCCTACGTAAGTGGTGCAAACTTCTTGTCTTGAAGTTTGATTGGTCTTCCGTGTAAACCAAGCTACTCAGTCTCTTTTCTCCACCGAATTTTCCTACTGAGCTCTCCTCATACTATTATTCTTGACATCTCTGATTAGCATATAAAGAGTCGCCTAGGCCATCTCTCCTTCGAATACCCTGGATCAGTTTGGGCTGGTCCCCGGCAGGTGGCGACCGAACAGGGACCTCAGGAGGCAATGCTCAAAGAGCTGAGCAGACACGAACCACGCAATCAGCAGGCAATAAGCATGGAGCTCAGCAGTGACGAATCATGCTGCTCAACTGGCAATAATCAAGCACGTGACCAGGCAGGAATCACGCAGCTCAGCTGGCAATTGTCAAGCAGATGAGCCGACAGGAATCACGCATCTCAGATGGCAATTGTCATGCAGATGAGCCGGCAGGAATCACGCAGCTCAGCAGGCCCTGATCACGTGACTCTGCAGGCACTGATCACGTGGCTGATCAAGTCCAGATCACGTGACTGAGCATGCACTGATCACGTGGCTATCATGCACTGATGACGTGACTGCGCATGCATTGATGACGTGGCTGATCGGGCACTGATCACATGGCTCATCATGCACTGATCACGTGTTTATCAGGCAATGATCAGTGACTGACAGGCGCTGATCATGGGACTGTGCACGCACTGATCACGTGTCTATCATGCACTGATCACGTGACTGCGCATGCACTGATGACGTGGCTGTTCGGGCACTGATCACGTGTTTATCAGGCAGTGATCAGTGACTGACAGGCGCTGATCAGGGGACTGTGCACGCACTGATCAGGTGGCTGATCAGGAAGTGACCACCTGACCTCGCATGCAGTGATCACGTGGCTGGTCGTTCACTGATCACATGTTTATCATACGGTGATCACGTGACTGAGAGGCGCTGATCACGTGACTGTGCCGTCAGTGATCACGTGGCTGAGCAGGCACTGATATCGTGACTGAGCATGCACTGATCATGTGCCGGGAGCCGGGGAGGCATTCCACTCTGGACAAAGGTCATGAGGAAGGAGGCTCGGCATACGCAAATGCGGGATCGAGCCTCAGGAGTGCACCCGGATATTCTCGAGCATCTCCACCCCAGAAAAACCGGAGTCTGCCTACTGTATTGCTTTGTGCTCTCACCTCTGATTTCACTGGGGGCTGTCCCCCACCACCATCTCGCTCTCTCTGTCAAAGAGGTAACTTACAGCTCCAATTCATAAAGTTCCTTGTCATTCTTCCCTTTAACTTCCAGCTGAGTCTCCATCTGGAGCGCGGAACCCACCAAGCTTCCTAATTATGCCTGGGCTGCTAAGACCCACTCGAGAAGGTGTCTAGGGTGAGGCACCTTTCGCTATTCGAGAGGGCGCCTGCGGCCTACGTAAGTGGTGCAAACTTCTTGTCTTGAAGTTTGATTGGTCTTCCGCGTAAACCAAGCTACTCAGTCTCTTTTCTCCACCGAATTTTCCTACTGAGCTCTCCTCATACTATTATTCTTGACATCTCTGATTAGCATATAAAGAGTCGCCTAGGCCATCTCTCCTTCGAATACCCTGGATCAGTTGGGGCTGGTCCCCGGCAGGTGGTGACCGAACAGGGACCTCAGGAGGCAATGCTCAAAGAGCTGAGCAGACACGAACCACGCAATCAGCAGGCAATAAGCATGGAGCTCAGCAGTGACGAATCATGCTGCTCAACTGGCAATAATCAAGCACGTGACCAGGCAGGAATCACGCAGCTCAGCTGGCAATTGTCAAGCAGATGAGCCGACAGGAATCATGCAGCTCAGATGGCAATTGTCATGCAGATGAGCCGGCAGGAATCACGCAGCTCAGCAGGCCCTGATCACGTGACTCTGCAGGCACTGATCACGTGGCTGATCAAGTCCAGATCACGTGACTGAGCATGCACTGATCACGTGTCTATCATGCACTGATGAAGTACTGTGCATGCATTGATGACGTGGCTGATCGGGCACTGATCACATGGCTCATCATGCACTGATCACCTGTTTATCAGGCAATGATCAGTGACTGACAGGCGCTGATCATGGGACTGTGCACGCACTGATCACGTGGCTATCATGCACTGATCACGTGACTGCGCATGCACTGATGACGTGGCTGTTCGTGCACTGATCATGTGTTTATCAGGCAGTGATCAGTGACTGACAGGCGCTGATCAGGGGACTGTGCACGCACTGATCAGGTGGCTGATCAGGAACTGACCACCTGACCTCGCATGCAGTGATCACGTGGCTGGTCGTTCACTGATCACGTCTTTATCATACGGTGATCACGTGACTGAGAGGCGCTGATCACGTGACTGTGCCGTCAGTGATCACGTGGCTGAGCAGGCACTGATATCGTGACTGAGCATGCACTGATCATGTGCCGGGAGCCGGGGAGGCATTCCACTCTGGACAAAGGTCATGAAGAAGGAGGCTCGGCATACGCAAATGCGGGATCGAGCCTCAGAAATCCACCCGGATATTCTCGAGCATCTCCACCCCAGAAAAACCGGAGTCTGCCTACTGTATTGCTTTGTGCTCTCACCTCTGATTTCACTGGGGGCTGTCCCCCACCACCATCTCGCTCTCTCTGTCAAAGAGGTAACTTACAGCTCCAATTCATAAAGTTCCTTGTCATTCTTCCCTTTAACTTCCAGCTGAGTCTCCATCTGGAGCGCGGAACCCACCACGCTTACTAATTATGCCTGGGCTGCTAAGACCCACTCGAGAAGGTGTCTAGGGTGAGGCACCTTTTGCTATTCGAGAGGGCGCCTGCGGCCTACGTAAGTGGTGCAAACTTCTTGTCTTGAAGTTTGATTGGTCTTCCGCGTAAACCAAGCTACTCAGTCTCTTTTCTCCACCGAATTTTCCTACTGAGCTCTCCTCATACTATTATTCTTGACATCTCTGATTAGCATATAAAGAGTCGCCTAGGCCATCTCTCCTTCGAATACCCTGGATCAGTTGGGGCTGGTCCCTGGCAGGTGGCGACCGAACAGGGACCTCAGGAGGCAATACTCAAAGAGCTGAGCAGACACGAACCACGCAATCAGCAGGCAATAAGCATGGAGCTCAGCAGTGACGAATCATGCTGCTCAACTGGCAATAATCAAGCACGTGACCAGGCAGGAATCACGCAGCTCAGCTGGCAATTGTCAAGCAGATGAGCCGACAGGAATCACACATCTCAGATGGCAATTGTCATGCAGATGAGCCGGCAGGAATCACGCAGCTCAGCAGGCCCTGATCACGTGACTCTGCAGGCACTGATCACGTGGCTGATCAAGTCCAGATCACGTGACTGAGCATGCACTGATCACGTGGCTATCATGCACTGATGACGTGACTGCGCATGCATTGATGACGTGGCTGATCGGGCACTGATCACATGGCTCATCATGCACTGATCACCTGTTTATCAGGCAATGATCAGTGACTGACAGGCGCTGATCATGGGACTGTGCACGCACTGATCACGTGTCTATCATGCACTGATCACGTGACTGCGCATGCACTGATGACGTGGCTGTTCGGGCACTGATCACGTGTTTATCAGGCAGTGATCAGTGACTGACAGGCGCTGATCAGGGGACTGTGCACGCACTGATCAGGTGGCTGATCAGGAAGTGACCACCTGACCTCGCATGCAGTGATCACGTGGCTGGTCGTTCACTGATCACATGTTTATCATACGGTGATCACGTGACTGAGAGGCGCTGATCACGTGACTGTGCCGTCAGTGATCACGTGGCTGAGCAGGCACTGATATCGTGACTGAGCATGCACTGATCATGTGCCGGGAGCCGGGGAGGCATTCCACTCTGGACAAAGGTCATGAGGAAGGAGGCTCGGCATACGCAAATGCGGGATCGAGCCTCAGGAGTCCACCCGGATATTCTCGAGCTTCTCCCCCCCCGAAAAACCGGAGTCTGCCTACTGTATTGCTTTGTGCTCTCACCTCTGATTTCACTGGGGGCTGTCCCCCACCACCATCTCGCTCTCTCTGTCAAAGAGGTAACTTACAACTCCAATTCATAAAGTTCCTTGTCATTCTTCCCTTTAACTTCCAGCTGAGTCTCCATCTGGAGCGCGGAACCCACCACGCTTCCTAATTATGCCTGGGCTGCTAAGACCCACTCGAGAAGGTGTCTAGGGTGAGGCACCTTTCGCTATTCGAGAGGGCGCCTGCGGCCTACGTAAGTGGTGCAAACTTCTTGTCTTGAAGTTTGATTGGTCTTCCGCGTAAACCAAGCTACTCAGTCTCTTTTCTCCACCGAATTTTCCTACTGAGCTCTCCTCATACTATTATTCTTGACATCTCTGATTAGCATATAAAGAGTCGCCTAGGCCATCTCTCCTTCCAATACCCTGGATCAGTTGGGGCTGGTCCCAGGCAGGTGGCGACCGAACAGGGACCTCAGGAGGCAATACTCAAAGAGCTGAGCAGACACGAACCACGCAATCAGCAGGCAATAAGCATGGAGCTCAGCAGTGACGAATCATGCTGCTCAACTGGCAATAATCAAGCACGTGACCAGGCAGGAATCACGCAGCTCAGCTGGCAATTGTCAAGCAGATGAGCCGACAGGAATCACACATCTCAGATGGCAATTGTCATGCAGATGAGCCGGCAGGAATCACGCAGCTCAGCAGGCCCTGATCACGTGACTCTGCAGGCACTGATCACGTGGCTGATCAAGTCCAGATCACGTGACTGAGCATGCACTGATCACGTGGCTATCATGCACTGATGACGTGACTGCGCATGCATTGATGACGTGGCTGATCGGGCACTGATCACATGGCTCATCATGCACTGATCACGTGTTTATCAGGCAATGATCAGTGACTGACAGGCGCTGATCATGGGACTGTGCACGCACTGATCACGTGTCTATCATGCACTGATCACGTGACTGCGCATGCACTGATGACGTGGCTGTTCGGGCACTGATCACGTGTTTATCAGGCAGTGATCAGTGACTGACAGGCGCTGATCAGGGGACTGTGCACGCACTGATCAGGTGGCTGATCAGGAAGTGACCACCTGACCTCGCATGCAGTGATCACGTGGCTGGTCGTTCACTGATCACATGTTTATCATACGGTGATCACGTGACTGAGAGGCGCTGATCACGTGACTGTGCCGTCAGTGATCACGTGGCTGAGCAGGCACTGATATCGTGACTGAGCATGCACTGATCATGTGCCGGGAGCCGGGGAGGCATTCCACTCTGGACAAAGGTCATGAGGAAGGAGGCTCGGCATACGCAAATGCGGGATCGAGCCTCAGGAGTCCACCCGGATATTCTCGAGCATCTCCCCCCCCGAAAAACCGGAGTCTGCCTACTGTATTGCTTTGTGCTCTCACCTCTGATTTCACTGGGGGCTGTCCCCCACCACCATCTCGCTCTCTCTGTCAAAGAGGTAACTTACAACTCCAATTCATAAAGTTCCTTGTCATTCTTCCCTTTAACTTCCAGCTGAGTCTCCATCTGGAGCGCGGAACCCACCACGCTTCCTAATTATGCCTGGGCTGCTAAGACCCACTCGAGAAGGTGTCTAGGGTGAGGCACCTTTCGCTATTCGAGAGGGCGCCTGCGGCCTACGTAAGTGGTGCAAACTTCTTGTCTTGAAGTTTGATTGGTCTTCCGCGTAAACCAAGCTACTCAGTCTCTTTTCTCCACCGAATTTTCCTACTGAGCTCTCCTCATACTATTATTCTTGACATCTCTGATTAGCATATAAAGAGTCGCCTAGGCCATCTCTCCTTCCAATACCCTGGATCAGTTGGGGCTGGTCCCAGGCAGGTGGTGACCGAACAGGGACCTCAGGAGGCAATACTCAAAGAGCTGAGCAGACACGAACCACGCAATCAGCAGGCAATAAGCATGGAGCTCAGCAGTGACGAATCATGCTGCTCAACTGGCAATAATCAAGCACGTGACCAGGCAGGAATCACGCAGCTCAGCTGGCAATTGTCAAGCAGATGAGCCGACAGGAATCACACAGCTCAGATGGCAATTGTCATGCAGATGAGCCGGCAGGAATCACGCAGCTCAGCAGGCCCTGATCACGTGACTCTGCAGGCACTGATCACGTGGCTGATCAAGTCCAGATCACGTGACTGAGCATGCACTGATCACGTGGCTATCATGCACTGATGACGTGACTGCGCATGCACTGATGACGTGGCTGATCGGGCACTGATCACATGGCTCATCATGCACTGATCACGTGTTTATCAGGCAATGATCAGTGACTGACAGGCGCTGATCATGGGACTGTGCACGCACTGATCACGTGGCTATCATGCACTGATCACGTGACTGCGCATGCACTGATGACGTGGCTGTTCGGGCACTGATCACGTGTTTATCAGGCAGTGATCAGTGACTGACAGGCGCTGATCAGGGGACTGTGCACGCACTGATCAGGTGGCTGATCAGGAAGTGACCACCTGACCTCGCATGCAGTGATCACGTGGCTGGTCGTTCACTGATCACATGTTTATCATACGGTGATCACGTGACTGAGAGGCGCTGATCACGTGACTGTGCCGTCAGTGATCACGTGGCTGAGCAGGCACTGATATCGTGACTGAGCATGCACTGATCATGTGCCGGGAGCCGGGGAGGCATTCCACTCTGGACAAAGGTCATGAGGAAGGAGGCTCGGCATACGCAAATGCGGGATCGAGCCTCAGAAATCCATCCGGATATTCTCGAGCATCTCCCCCCCCGAAAAACCGGAGTCTGCCTACTGTATTGCTTTGTGCTCTCACCTCTGATTTCACTGGGGGCTGTCCCGCACCACCATCTCGCTCTCTCTGTCAAAGAGGTAACTTACAGCTCCAATTCATAAACTTCCTTGTCATTCTTCCCTTTAACTTCCAGCTGAGTCTCCCTCTGGAGCGCGGAACCCACCACGCTTACTAATTATGCCTGGGCTGCTAAGACCCACTCGAGAAGGTGTCTAGGGTGAGGCACCTTTCGCTATTCGAGAGGGCGCCTGCGGCCTACGTAAGTGGTGCAAACTTCTTGTCTTGAAGTTTGATTGGTCTTCCGCGTAAACCAAGCTACTCAGTCTCTTTTCTCCACCGAATTTTCCTACTGAGCTCTCCTCATACTATTATTCTTGACATCTCTGATTAGCATATAAAGAGTCGCCTAGGCCATCTCTCCTTCGAATACCCTGGATCAGTTGGGGCTGGTCCCCGGCAGGTGGAGACCGAACAGGGACCTCAGGAGGCAATACTCAAAGAGCTGAGCAGACACGAACCACGCAATCAGCAGGCAATAAGCATGGAGCTCAGCAGTGACGAATCATGCTGCTCAACTGGCAATAATCAAGCACGTGACGAGGCAGGAATCACGCAGCTCAGCTGGCAATTGTCAAGCAGATGAGCCGACAGGAATCACGCAACTCAGATTGCAATTGTCATGCAGATGAGCCGGCAGGAATCACGCAGCTCAGCAGGCCCTGATCACGTGACTCTGCAGGCACTGATCACGTGGCTGATCAAGTCCAGATCACGTGACTGTGCATGCACTGATCACGTGGCTATCATGCACTGATGACGTGACTGCGCATGCACTGATGACATGGCTGATCGGGCACTGATCACATGGCTCATCATGCACTGATCACCTGTTTATCAGGCAATGATCAGTGACTGACAGGCGCTGATCATGGGACTGTGCACGCACTGATCACGTGGCTATCATGCACTGATGACGTGACTGCGCATGCACTGATGACGTGGCTGTTCGGGCACTGATCACGTGTTTATCAGGCAGTGATCAGTGACTGACAGGCGCTGATCTGGGGACTGTGCACGCACTGATCACGTGGCTATCCTGCACTGATCACGTGACTGCGCATGCGCTGATAACGTGGCTGTTAGGGCACTGATCACGTGTTTATCAGGCAGTGATCAGTGACTGACAGGCGCTGCTCAGGGGACTGGGCATGCACTGATCAGGTAGCTGATCAGGAACTGACCACCTGACTGCGCATGCAGTGATCACGTGGCTGGTCGTTCACTGATCAAGTGTTTATCATACGCTGATCACGTGACAGAGAGGCGCTGATCACGTGACTGTGCCTTCAGTGATCACGTGGCTGAGCAGGCACTGATATCGTGACTGAGCATGCACTGATCATGTGCCGGGAGCCGGGGAGGCATTCCACTCTGGACAAAGTCATGAGGAAGGAGGCTCGGCATAAGCAAATGCAGGATCGAGCCTCAGGAGTCCACCCGGATATTCTCGAGCATCTCCCCCCCAAAAAAACCAGAGTCTGTCTACTGTATTGCTTTGTGCTCTCACCTCTGATTTCACTGGGGGCTGTCCCCCACCACCATCTCGCTCTCTCTGTCAAAGAGGTAACTTACAGCTCCAATTCATAAAGTTCCTTGTCATTCTTCCCTTTAACTTCCAGCTGAGTCTCCATCTGGAGCGCGGAACCCACCACGCTTACTAATTATGCCTGGGCTGCTAAGACCCACTCGAGAAGGTGTCTAGGGTGAGGCACCTTTCGCTATTCGAGAGGGCGCCTGCGGCCTACGTAAGTGGTGCAAACTTCTTGTCTTGAAGTTTGATTGGTCTTCCGCGTAAACCAAGCTACTCAGTCTCTTTTCTCCACCGAATTTTCCTACTGAGCTCTCCTCATACTATTATTCTTGACATCTCTGATTAGCATATAAAGAGTCGCCTAGGCCATCTCTTCTTCGAATACCCTGGATCAGTTGGGGCTGGTCCCCGGCAGGTGGCGACCGAACAGGGACCTCAGGAGGCAATACTCAAAGAGCTGAGCAGACACGAACCACGCAATCAGCAGGCAATAAGCATGGAGCTCAGCAGTGACGATTCATGCTGCTCAACTGGCAATAATCAAGCACGTGACCAGGCAGGAATCACGCAGCTCAGCTGGCAATTGTCAAGCAGATGAGCCGACAGGAATCACGCAGCTCAGATGGCAATTGTCATGCAGATGAGCCGGCAGGAATCATGCAGCTCAGCACGCCCTGATCACGTGACTCTTCAGGCACTGATACCCTGGCTGATCCAGTACAGATCACGTGACTGAGCATGCACTGATCACGTGGCTATCATGCACTGATGACGTGACTGCGCATGCACTGATGACGTGGCTGATCAGGCACTGATCACATGGCTCATCATGCACTGATCACGTGTTTATCAGGCAATGATCAGTGGCTGACAGGCGCTGATCATGGGACTGTGCTCGCACTGATCACGTGGCTATCATGCACTGATCACGTGACTGCGCATGCACTGATGACGTGGCTGTTCGGGCACTGATCACGTGTTTATCAGGCAGTGATCAGTGACTGACAGGCGCTGATCAGGGGACTGTGCATGCACTGATCAGGTGGCTGATCAGGAACTGACCACCTGACTGTGCATGCAGTGATCACGTGCCTGGTCGTTCACTGATCACGTGTACTGGTCACATGGCTGATCATGCACTGATCACGTAATTGATCATGCACTGATCACCTGGCTTATCATGCATTCATCATGTGACTGATCATGTGCTGATCATGTTTGGTGTCACACACTGATCATGTGCATCTGCAGGCAATGAACAAAGAGCTGAGTAGGCAGGAATCAGTCAGCAGGCTATAATCATGGAACTCAGCTCTCAGAAATCATGCTGCTCAGCTGGCAATAATCAAGTAGATGAGCAGGCAGGAATTATGCAGCACAGGTGGCAATTGTCAAGGAGATGACAGGCAGGAATCGTACAGCTCAGCTGGCAATTGTCAAGCAGATGAGCAGACAGTAATCACGAAGCTCAGCAGGCCCTGATCACGTGACTGAGCATGCACTGTTCACGTCGCTGATCACACACCTATCACGTGAATGATCATGCACTCATTACGTGGCTCTCATGCAGTGATCACGTGATTGCGCATGCACTGATCACGTAATTGTATGCACTGTTCATGTGGTTATCATGCACTGATGACGTGGCTGATCATGCACTGATCATGTGACTGATCATGCACTGATCACGTAGCTATCTTGCACTGGTCACTTGGCTGGTCATACACTCATCACGGGACTGATAGTGCACTGATTGCGGCGCTATAATGCATTGACTACATGACTCCACATGCACTGATCACGTGCATGATCATGCACTGATCACGTGACTGACCATGCACTGATCACGTGGCTATCATGCACTGATCATTTGGCTGGTCATACACTGATCATGTGCATGGTCATGCACTGATCATGTGGCTGATCATGCACTGCTCACGTGGCTGGTCATGCAATGATCACGTAGCTACCATATACTGGTCACGCGACTGATTATGCACAGTTCATGTAAATGATCATGCACTGTTCCCGTGACTGATCATGTACTGATCACGTGACAGATCATGCACTGATCACGAGGCTATCATGCTCTCCTCACGTGGGTGATCATGCAATGATCACGTAGCAACCATGTACTGGTCACCTGACTGATCATGCACTGATCATGTAATTGATCCAGCACTGATCACGTGGCTCATCATGCACTGATCACGTGACTGTTCACCCACTGATCACTTGACTGATCATGCACTGATCACGTGGCTATAATGCCCTGATTACGTGGCTGATCATGCACTTTTCACGTCCCTGGTCATGCACATATCACGTGACTAATGATGTACTAATCACGGGGCTATAATTCACTGATCACGTGGATATCATGCACTGATTACGTGCCTGTCATGCACAGATCACGTGACTAATCATGAACTGATCACGTAGGTATCATGCACTGATCACGTGGCTAATCATACACTGCTCAGGTAGCTGATCATGCACTGATCACGTGTCTATCATGCAGTCCTCACGTGGCTGATCCTGCAATGATCACGTAGCTTACATGTACTGGTCACGTGACTGATCATGCAATGGTAACGTAATTGATCATGCACTGATCACATGACTGATCATGTACTGATCACGTGATTGATCATGCACTGATCACGTGTCTATCATGCACTGCTTACGTGGCTGATCATACAATGTTCACATAGCTACCATGTACTGGTCACATGACTGATCAGCACTTATCACGTAATTGATCATGCACTGATCAAGTGGCTGATCATACACTGATCACGTGACTGATCATGCACTCGTAACGAGACTCATCATGCACTGATCACATGGCTATCATACACTGATCACGTGGCTGATCATACACTGTTCACGTGTCTGACCATGCACTGCTCACGTGGCTGATCATACACTGTTCACGTAACTGATCATGCACTGATCACGTGGAAATCATGCACTGATCACGTGCCTGAACATGCACTGTTTACGTGGCTTATCACACACCTGTTACGTGACTGATCATGCAATGATCACGTGGCACTCATGCACTGATCACGTGGCTGATCATACTCTGCTCACGTAACTGATCATGCACACATCAGGTGGCTATCATGCACTTCTCACCTGGCTGGTCATGCAATGTTCACGTAGCTACCATATCCTGGTCACGTGACTGATCATGCACAGATCACGTAAATGATCATGCACTGCTCACGTGACTGATCATGTACTGAACACGTGACTGATCATGCACTGATCACGTGGCTATCATGCTCTGCTCACGTGGCCAATCATGCAACGATCACGTAGCAACCATGTACTGGTCACGTGACTGATCATGCAATGATCACGTAATTGATCCTGCACTGATCACGTGGCTCATCATGCACTGATCACGTGGCTGATCACACATGTATCACATGACTGATCATGCACTGATCACGAGGCTCTCATGCACTGATCACGTGGCTTTCATGCACTGATCACGTGGATATCATGCACTGATCACGTGGCTATCATGCACTGTATCATGCACTGATCACGTGCCTGATCACACACGTATCACGTGACTGACCATGCACTGATCACGTGACTATCATGCACTGATCACGTGGCTGATCATGCAATGATCACATTGCTACCATGTACTTGTCAGGTGACTGATCATGCACTGATCACGTGACAATCACGCACTGATCACGTGGCTATCATGCACTGATCACGTGGCTGATCATGCAATGATCACGTAGCTACCATGTACTGGTCACGTGACTGATCATGCACTGATCACATAATTGATCCTGCACTGATCACGTGGCTCATCACGCACTGATCACGTGGCTGATAATGCACTGATCACGTGGCTCATCATGCACTGATCACGTGGATGATCATACACTGATCACGTGACTGATCATGCACTGATCACGTGGCTATCATGCACTGATGACGTGACTGCGCATGCATTGATGACGTGGCTGATCGGGCACTGATCACATGGCTCATAATGCACTGATCACCTGTTTATCAGGCAGTGATCAGTGACTGACAGGCGCTGATCAGGGGACTGTGCACACACTGATCAGGCGGCTGATCAGGAAGTGACCACCTGACCGTGCATGCAGTGATCACGTGGCTGGTCGTTCACTGATCACTTGTTTATCATACGGTGATCACGTGACTGAGAGGCGCTGATCACGTGACTGTGCCGTCAGTGATCACGTGGCTGAGCAGGCACTGATATCGTGACTGAGCATGCACTGATCATGTGCCGGGAGACGGGGAGGCATTCCACTCTGGACAAAGGTCATGAGGAAGGAGGCTCGGCATACGCAAATGCGGGATCGAGCCTCAGGAGTCCACCCGGATATTCTCGAGCATCTCCACCCCAGAAAAACCAGAGTCTGCCTACTGTATTGCTTTGTGCTCTCACCTCTGATTTCACTGGGGGCTGTCCCCCACCACCATCTCGCTCTCTCTGTCAAAGAGTTAACTTACAGCTCCAATTCATAAAGTTCCTTGTCATTCTTCCCTTTAACTTCCAGCTGAGTCTCCATCTGGAGCGCGGAACCCACCACGCTTCCTAATTATGCCTGGGCTGCTAAGACCCACTCGAGAAGGTGTCTAGGGTGAGGCACCTTTCGCTATTCGAGAGGGCGCCTGCGGCCTACGTAAGTGGTGCAAACTTCTTGTCTTGAAGTTTGATTGGTCTTCCGCGTAAACCAAGCTACTCAGTCTCTTTTCTCCACCGAATTTTCCTACTGAGCTCTCCTCATACTATTATTCTTGACATCTCTGATTAGCATATAAAGAGTCGCCTAGGCCATCTCTCCTTCGAATACCCTGGATCAGTTGGGGCTGGTCCCCGGCAGGTGGCGACCGAACAGGGACCTCAGGAGGCAATACTCAAAGAGCTGAGCAGACACCAACCACGCAATCAGCAGGCAATAAGCATGGAGCTCAGCAGTGACGAATCATGCTGCTCAACTGGAAATAATCAAGCACGTGACCAGGCAGGAATCACGGAGCTCAGCTGGCAATTGTCAAGCAGATGAGCCGGCAGGAATCACGCAGCTCAGCAGGCCCTGATCACGTGACTCTGCAGGCACTGATCACGTGGCTGATCAAGTCCAGATCACGTGACTGAGCATGCACTGATCACGTGGCTATCATGCACTGCTGACGTGGCTGATCATGCAATGATCACGAAGCTAACATGTACTGGTCACGTGAGTGATCATGCACTGATCACGTAATTGATGATGCACTGATCAGGTGACTTATCATGCACTGTTCACGTGACTGATCATGCACTGATCACGTGACTTATCATGCACTGATCCCGTGGCTGATCAGGCAATGATCATGTAGCTACCATGTATTGGTCACTTGACTTATCATGCACTGATCACGTAATTGATCATGCACTTATCATGTGGCTGATCATGCACTGATCACGTGGCTGATCATACACTGGTCACGTAACTGATCATGCACTAATCACGTGATTGATCATGCACTGATCACATGGCTATCATGCACTGATCACTTGGCTGGTCATACACTTATCACGTGCCTGATCATGCACTGATCACGTGGCTGCTCATGCACTGATCACGTGCTTGATCATGCAATGATCACGTGGCTGATCATGAAATTATCACGTGGCTATAATGCACTGCTCACGTGGCTAATCATGCAATGATCACGCAGCTACAATGTACTGGTCACATGACTGATCATGCACTGATCACTTGACTAATCATGCACTGATCACGTAGCTATCATGCACTACTCACGTGGCTGATCATGCAATGATCATGTAGCTACCATGTACCGGTCACGTGACTGATCATACACCCATCAGGTGACTGACCATGCACTGATCACGTGGCTATCATGCACTGTTCACGTGGCTGATCATACACTGATCACCTGCCTGGTCATGCACAGACCACCTGACTAATCATGCACTGATAACGTAGCTATCATGAACTGATCACCTGGCTGATCATGCACTGATCACGTGGCTCTCAGGCAATGATCACGTGGCTATCATGCACTGATCACGTGGCTGATCATGCACTGATACCCTGACTGAGCATGGACTGATCACATGACTATCATGTAGTGATACGTGACTTAATGGCGCTGATCATGTGACTGATCATGCGCTGATCCTGTTTGCTATCATACACTGATCATGTGTCTCTGGAGGCAATAAACAATGAGCTGAGTAGGCACGAATCAAACAGTCAGCAGGCAATACTAATGGAACTCAGCTGTGAGGAATCATGCTGCTCAGCTGGCAATAATCAAGCAGCTGAGCAGGCAGGAATTACGCAGCACTGCTGGCAATTGTCAAGCAGATGACAGGCAGGAATCGTGCAGCTCAGCTGGCAATTGTCAAGCAGATGAGCAGACAGTAATCACGCAGCTCAGCAGGCCCTGATGACATGACTGAGCATGCACTGTTCACGTGGCTGATCATACACTGATCACCTGATTGATCATGCACTGATAACTTGGATATCATGCACTGATCACTTGGCTGATCATGCACTGATCACGTGGCTGAACATGCACTGTTCACGTGGCTGATCACACATCTGTCACGTGACTTATCATGCAGTGATCACGGGGAACTCATGCACTGTTCACGTGGCTGATCATACTCTGCTCACGTTACTGATCATGCACACATCACGTGGCTATCATGCACTGCTCCGTGGCTCGTCATGCAATGATCAGGTAGCTACCATATACTGGTCAGGTGAGTGATCATGCACAGATCACGTAAATGATCATGCACTGTTCACGTGACTGATCATGTACTGATCACGTGACTGATCATGCACTGATCACGTGGCTATCATGCTCTTCTCACATGGCTGATCATGAAATGATCACGTAGCAACCATGTACTGGTCACGTGACTGATCATGCAATGATCACGTAATTGATCCTGCACTGATCACGTGGCTCATCATGCACTGATCACGTGGCTGATCACACATGTATCACATGACTGACCATGCAATGATCACGTGGCTCTCATGCACTGATCACGTGGCTATAATGTACTGATCACGTGGATATCATGCACACATCGTGCCTGGTCATGCACAGCTCACGTGACTATTTTGAAGTGATCACGTGGCTATCATGCACTGATTATATGGATATCATGCACTGATCACGTGGCTGATCACACACATATCACGTGACTGATCATGCACTGATCACGTGGCTGATCATGAACTGACCACGTGGCTATCATGCACTGCTCACGTGGCTGATCATGCAATGATCACCCAGCTACCATGTAGTGGTCACATGACTGATCATGCAGTGATCACGTAATTGATCATGCACTGATCACCTGGCTTATCATGCATTGATCATGTGACTGATCATGTGCTGATCATGTTTGGTGTCACACACTGATCATGTGCATCTGGAGGCAATGAACATAGAGCTGAGTAGGCAGGAATCAGTCAGCAGGCTATAATCATGGAACTCAGCTCTCAGAAATCATGCTGCTCAGCTGGCAATAATCAAGTAGATGAGCAGGCAGGAATTACGCAGCACAGCTGGCAATTGTCAAGCAGATGACAGGCAGGAATCGTGCAGCTCAGCTGGCAATTGTAAAGCAGATGAGCAGACAGTAATCACGCAGCTCAGCAGGGCCTGATCACGAGACTGAGCATGCACTGTTCACATGGCTGATCACAAACCTATCACGTGACTGATCATGCACTGATCATGTGACTGATCATGCACTGATCACGTAGCTATCTTGCACTGATCACTTGGCTGATCATACACTCATCACGGGACTGCTCATGCACTGATCACGGCGCGATCATGCATTGACTACATGACTCCACATGCACTGATCACGAGGATGATCATGCACTGATCACGTGACTGACCATGCACTGATCACGTGACTGATCATGTACTGATCACATGGCTGATCATGCACTGATCTCGTGGCTATCATTCACTGCTCACATGGGTGATCTGGCAATGATCACGTAGCTACCATGTACTGGTCACGTGACTGATCATGCACTGATCACGTGACTAATCATGCACTGATCACGTTACTGATCATGCACTGATCACTTGGCTATCATGCACTGATCACTTGGCTGGACATACACTGATCACGTGTCTTGTCATGCACTGCTCATGTAGCTGATCATGCGATGATAACGCAGCTACCATGTACTGTTCACATGACTGTTCATGCACTGATCACGTGACTGATCATGCAGTGATCACGTGGCTATCGTGCACTACTCACGTGGGTGATCATGCAATGATCATGTAGCTACCATGTACAGCTCACGTGAATGATCATACACCCATCAGGTGACTGATCATGCACTGATCACGTGGCTATCATGCACTGATCACGAGACTGATCATGCACTGATCACGTCTATATCATGCACTGATCACATGACTGCCCATGCACTGATCACGTGGGTCATCATACACTAATCATGTGACAGATCATGCACTGATCACGTGGCTGATCATGCACTGATACCGTGACTGAGCATGGACTGATCACATGACTATCATGTAGTGATCACGTGACTTAATGGCGCTGATCATGTGACTGATCATGCGCTGATCCTGTTTGCTATCATACACTGATCATGTGCCTCTGGAGGCAATAAACAAAGAGCTGAGTAGGCACGAATCATACAGTGAGCAGGCAATAATCATGGAACTCAGCTGTGAGGAATCATGCTGCTCAGCTGGCAATAATCAAGCAGCTGAGCAGGCAGGAATTACGCAGCACAGCTGGCAATTGTCAAGCAGATGACAGGCAGGAATCGTGCAGCTCAGCTGGCAATTGTCAAGCAGATGAGCAGACAGTAATCACGCAGCTCAGCAGGCCCTGATCACGTGACTGAGCATGCACTGTTCACGTGGCTGATCATACACTGATCACGTGATTGATCATGCACTGATCACTTGGATATCATGCACTGATCACGTGGCTGATCATACATGTTCACGTGTCTGAACATGCACTGATCACGTGGCTGATCATACACTGCTCACGTAACTGATCATGCACTGATCACGTGGCTATCATGCACTGATCACGTGCCTGAACATGCACTGTTCATGTGGCTGATCACACACCTGTCACGTGACATATCATGCACTGATCACGTGGCTGATCATACACTGCTCACGTAACTGATCATGCACTGATCACGTGGATATCATGCACTGATCACGTGGCTGATCACACACGTATCACATGACTGATCATGCACTGATCACGTGGCTATCATGCACTGATCAGGTGACTATCATGCACTGATCACGTGGCTGAACACGCAATGATCACGTAGCTACCATATACTGGTCACGTGACTGATCATGCACAGATCACGTAAATGATCATGCACTGTTAACGTGACTGATCATGTACTGATCACGTGACTGATCATGCACTGATCACGTGGCTATCATGCTCTGCTCACGTGGCTGATCATGCAACGATCACGTAGCAACCATGTACTGGTACGTGACTGATCATGCACTGATCACGTGGCTCATCATGCACTGATCACGTGGCTGATCACACATGTATAACGTGACTGATCATGCACTGATCACGTGGCTCTCATGCACTGATCACGTGGCTATCATGCACTGATCACGTGGATATCATGCACTTATCACGTGGCTGATCACACAAGTATCACATGACTGATCATGCACTGATCACGTGGTTATCATGCACTGATCACGTGACTATCATGCACTGATCACGTGGCTGAACACGCAATGATCACGTAGCTACCATATACTGGTCACGTGACTGATCATGCACTGATCACGTAATTGATCCTGCACTGATCACATGGCTCATCACGCACTGATCCGGTGGCTGATCACACACGTATCACGTGACTGATCATGTACAGATCACGTGAATAATCATGAAGTGATCACGTGGCTATCCTGCACTGATGCCGTGGATATCATGCACTGATCACGTCGCTGATCACACACGTATCACGTGACTGATCATGCACTGATCACGTGGCTATCATGCACTGATCACGTGGCTATCATGCACTGATCACGTGGCTGATCATGCAAAGATCACGTAGCTACCATGCACTGGTCACGTGACTGATCATGCACTGATCAGGTAATTGATCATGCACTGATCACGTGACTGATCATGCACAGATCACGGGACTGATCATGCACAGATCACGTGACTGATCATGCACTGATCACGTGGCTATCATGCACTGCTCACGTGGCTGATCATGCAATGATCACGCAGCTACCATGTACTGGTCACATGACTGATCATGCACTGATCACATAATTGATCATGCACTGATCACCTGGCTTATCATGCATTGATCACGTAACTGATCATGTGCTGATCATGTTTGGTGTCACACACTGATCATGTGCCTCTGGAGGCAATGAACAAAGAGCTGAGTAGGCAGGAATCAGTCAGCAGGCTATAATCATGGAACTCACCTCTGAGAAATCATGCTGCTCAGCTGGCAATAATCAAGTAGATGAGCAGGCAGGAATTACGCAGCACAGGTGGCAATTGTCAAGGAGATGACAGGCAGGAATCGTGCAGCTCAGCTGGAAATTTTCAAGCAGAAGAGCAGACAGCAATCACGCAGCTCAGCAGGCCCTGATCACATGACTGAGCATGCACTGTTCACATGGCTGATCACACACCTATCACGTGACTGATCATGCACTGATCTTGCGACTGATCATGCACTGATCACGTAGCTATCTTGCACTGATCACTTGGTTGATCATACACTCATCACGGGACTGATCGTGCACTGATCACGGCGCTATCATGCATTGACTACATGACTCCACATGCACTGATCACGAGGATGATCATGCACTGATCACGTGACTGACCATGCACTGATCACGTGACTGATCATGTACTGATCACATGGCTGATCATGCACTGATCTCGTGGCTATCATTCACTGCTCACGTGGCTGATCTGGCAATGATCACGTAGCTACCATGTACTGGTCACGTGACTGATCATGCACTGATCAGTAATTGATCATGCACTGATCATGTGGTTGATCATGCACTGATCACGTGTCTGATCATACACTGATCACGTGACTAATCATGCACTGATCACGTGGCTATCATGCACTGCTCACGTGGCTGATCATGCGATGATCACGCAGCTACCATGTACTGTTCACACGACTGTTCATGCACTGATCACGTGACTGATCATGCAGTGATCACGTGGCTATCGTGCACTACTCACGTGGCTGATCATGCAATGATCATGTAGCTACCATGTACAGGTCACGTGAATGATCATACACCCATCAGGTGACTGATCATGCACTGATCACGTGGCTATCATGCACTGATCACGAGACTGATCATGCACTGATCACGTCTATATCATGCACTGATCACATGACTGCCCATGCACTGATCACGTGGGTCATCATACACTAATCATGTGACAGATCATGCACTGATCACGTGGCTGATCATGCACTGATACCGTGACTGAGCATGGACTGATCACATGACTATCATGTAGTGATCACGTGACTTAATGGCGCTGATCATGTGACTGATCATGCGCTGATCATGTTTGCTATCATACACTGATCATGTGCCTCTGGAGGCAATAAACAAAGAGCTGAGTAGGCACGAATCAAACAGTCAGCAGGCAATAATCATGGAACTCAGCTGTGAGGAATCATGCTGCTCAGCTGGCAATAATCAAGCAGCTGAGCAGGCAGGAATTACGCAGCACAGCTGGCAATTGTCAAGCAGATGAAAGGCAGGAATCGTGCAGCTCAGCTGGCAATTGTCAAGCAGATGAGCAGACAGTAATCATGCAGCTCAGCAGGCCCTGATCACGTGACTGAGCATGCACTGTTCACGTGGCTGATCATACACTGATCACGTGATTGATCATGCACTGATCACTTGGATATCATGCACTGATCACGTGGCTGATCATACACTGTTCACGTGTCTGACCATGCACTGATCACGTGGCTGATCATACACTGCTCACGTAACTGATCATGCACTGATCACGTGGCTATCATGCACTGAATACGTGGCGGAACATGCACTGTTCACGTGGCTGATCACACGCCTGTCACATGACATATCATGCACTGATCACGTGGCACTCATGAACTGATCACGTGGCTGATCATACTCTGCTCACGTAACTCATCATGCACACATCACGTGGCTATCAGGCACTGCTCACGTGGTTCGTCATGGAATGATCACGAAGCTACCATATATTGGTCACGTGACTGATCATGCACAGATCACGTAAATGATCATGCACTGTTCACCTGACTGATCATGTACTGATCACGTGACTGATCATACACTCATCACGGGACAGATCGTGCACTGATCACGACGCTATCATGCATTCACTACATGACTCCACATGCACTGATCACGTTAATGATCATGCACTGATCACCTGACTGCCCATGCACTGATCACGTTGATAAACATACACTGATCATGTGACAGAACATGCAGTGATCACGGGGCTATCATGCACTGCTAACGTGGCTGATCATGCAATGATCACGTAGCTACCATGTACTGGTCACGTGAGTGATCATGCACTGATCACGTAATTGATCATACACTGATCAGGTGACTTATCATGCACTGTTCACGTGACTGATCATGCTCTGATCACGTAACTGATCATGCACTGATCTCGTTGCTATCATGCATGGTTCACATGGCTGATCATGCAATGATCACGTAGCTGCCATGTACTGGTCACGTGACTATCATGCACTGATCACGTAATTGATCATGCACTGATCACGTGGCTGATCATGCACTGATCACGTGACTGATCATGCACACATCACGTGGCTTACATGCACTGCTCACGTGGCTGGTCATGTAATGATCACTTAGCTACCATATACTGGTCACGCGACTTATCATGCACAGATCACGTAAATGATCGTGCACTGTTCCCGTGACTGATCATGTACTGATCACGTGACTGATCATGCACTGATCCGGTATTAATCCTGCACTGATCACCTGATTCATCATGCACTGATCACGTGGCTGATCACACACGTATCATGTGACTGATCATGCAGTGATCACTTGGTTATCATGCAGTGATCACGTGGCTATCATTCACTGATCACGTGGATATCATGCACGGATCACGTGGCTGATCACACACGTATCACGTGACTGATCATGCACTGATCACGTGGCTATCATGCACTGATCACGTGGGTATCATGCACTGATATCATGCACTGGTCACGTGGCTTATCACACACATATCACGTGACTGATCATGCACTGCTCACGTGGCTATCATGCACAGATGACGTGGTTGATCATGCAACGATCACGTAGCTACCATGTACTGGTCACGTGACTGATCAAGCACTGATCACGTGGCTGATCATGCACTGATCACGTGACTGATCATGCACTGATCACGTGGCTGATCATGCACTGATCACGTGGCTATTATGCACTGCTCACGTGGCTGATCATGCAATGATCACGCAGCTACAATGTACTGGTCACATGACTGATCATGCACTGATCACGTAATTGATCAGGCACTGATCACCTGGCTTATCATGCATTGATTATGTGATTCATCATGTGCTGATCATGTTTGGTGTCATACACTGATCATGTGCCTCTGGAGGCAATGAACAAAGAGCTGAGTAGGCAGGAATCAGTAGGCAATAATCATGGAACTCAGCTCTGAGAAATCATGCTGCTCAGCTGGCAATATCAAGTAGATGAGCAGGCAGGAATTATGCAGCACAGATGGCAATTGTCAAGGAGATGACAGGCAGGAATCGTACAACTCAGCTGGCAATTGTCAAGCAGATGAGCAGACAGTAATCACGAAGCTCAATAGGCCCTGATCACGTGACTGAGCATGCACTGTTCACGTCGCTGATCACACACCTATCACGTGAATGACCATGCACTGATCACGTGGCTCTCATGCACTGATGACGTGGCTGATCATGCACTGATCATGTGACTGATCATGCACTGATCACGTAGCTATCTTGCACTGGTCACTTGGCTGATCATACACTCATCACGGGACAGGTCGTGCACTGATTGCGGCGCTATCATGCATTGACTACATGACTCCACATGCACTGATCACGTGCATGATCATGCACTGATCACGTGACTGACCATGCACTGATCACGTGACTGATCATGCACTGATCACGTGGCTATCATGCACTGATCATTTGGCTGGTCATACACTGATCATGTGCCTGGTCATGCACTGATCATGTGGCTGAACATGCACTGATCATGTGACTGATCATGCACTGATCACGTGTCTATCATGCACTGATCACGTGGCTATCATGCACAGATCACGTGGCTGATCATGCAATGATCACGTAGCTACCATGTACTGGTCACGTGACTGATCATGCACTGATCACGTGACTGATCATGCACTGATCACGTGGCTGATCATGAACTGAACTCGTGGCTATCATGCACTGCTCACGTGGCTGATCATGCAATGATCACGCAGCTACCATGTACTGGTCACATGACTGATCATGCACTGATCACGTACTTGATCATGCACTGATCACCTGGCTTATCATGCATTGATCATGTGACTCATCATGTGCTGATCATGTTTGGTGTCATACACTGATCATGTGCCTCTGGAGGCAATGAACACAGAGCTGAGTAGGCAGGAATCAGTCAGCAGGCAATAATCATGGAACTCAGCTCTGAGAAATCATGCTGCTCAGCTGGCAATAATCAAGTAGATGAGCAGGCAGGAATTACGCAGCACAGGTGGCAATTGTCAAGGAGATGACAGGCAGGAATCGTGCAGCTCAGCTGGCAATTCTCAACCAGATGAGCAGACAGTAATCACGCAGCTCAGCAGGCCCTGATCACGTGACTGAGCATGCACTCTTCACGTGGATGATCACACACCTATCACGTGACTGATCATGCATTTATCACGTGGCTCTCATGCACTGATCATGTGATTGCGCATGCAGTGATCACATAATTGTATGCACTGATCACGTGGCTATCATGCACTGATGACGTGGCTGATCATGCACTGATCATGTGACTGATCATGCACTGATCACGTAGCTATCTTGCACTGATCACTTGGCTGATCATACACTCATCATGGGACTTATCATGCACTGATCACGGCGCTATCATGCATTGATTACATGACTCAACATGCACTGATCATTTGGATGATCGTACATTGATCACGTGACTGATCATGCACTGAACACGTGACTGACCATGCACTGATCACGTGACTGATCATGCACTGATGAGTTGGCAATCATGCACTGATTACTTGGCTGATCATACACTGATCACATGACTGATAATGCACTGATCATCTGGCTATCGTGCACTCATTACCTGGCTATCGTGCACTGATCACGTGGTTGATCATACACTGTTCACGAGACTGATCTTGCACTGATAACGTCTGTATCATGCACTGATCACCTGACTGCCCATGCACTGATCACGTGGATAAACATACACTGATCATGTGACAGATCATGCAGTGATCACGCGGCTATCATGCACTGCTCACGTGGCTGATCATGCAATGATCACGTAGCTGCCATGTACTGGTCACGTGACTGATCATGCACTGATCACGTAATTGATCATGCACTGATCACGTGGCTGATCATGCACTGATCACGTGACTGATCATGCACTGATCACGTGGCTGATCATGCAATGATCACATAGCTACCATGTACTGGTCACGTAACTGATCATGCACTGATCACGTAATTGATCATGCACTGATCACGGGGCTGATCATGCACTAATCACGTGACTGGTCATGCACTGATCACGTGGCTGATCATACACTGATCACGTGACTGATCATGCACACATCACGTGGCTATCATGCACTGCTCACGTGGCTGGTCATGCAATGTTCACGTAGCTACCATATACTAGTCACGTGACTGATCATGCACAGTTCACGTAAATGATCATGCACTGTTCCCGTGACTGATCATGTACTGATCACGTGACTGATCATGCACTGATCACGTGGCTATCATGGTCTCCTCATTTGGGTGATCATGCAATGATCACGTAGCAACCATGTACTGGTCACCTGACTGATCATGCACTGATCATGTAATTGATCCAGCACTGATCACGTGGCTCATCATGCACTGATCACGTGACTGTTCTCGCACTGATCACTTGACTGATCATGCACTGATCACGTGGCTATAATGCCCTGATTACATGGCTGATCATACACTTTTCACGTGCCTGGTCATGCACAGATCACGTGACTAATCATGAACTTATCCCGTGGCTATAATGCACTGATCACGTGGCTGATCATACACTGTTCAAGTTCCTGATCATGCACAGATCACGTGACTAATCATGAACTTATCACGTGGCTATAATTCACTGATCACGTGAATATCATGCACTGATTACGTGCTTGTCAGGCACAGATCAGGTGACTAATCATGAACTGATCACGTAGGTATCATGCACTGATCACGTGGCTGATCATACACTGTTCACGTGTCTCATCATGCACTGATCACGTGGCTGATCACACAGTGCTCACGTAGCTGATCATGCACTGATCACGTGTCTATCATGCAGTGCTCACGTAACTTATCCTGTAATAATGACCTAGCTTACATGTACTGGTCACGTGCCTGATCATGCAATGGTAATGTAATTGATCATGCACTGATCACGTGACTGATCATGTACTGATCACGTGATTGATCATGCACTGATCACCTGTGAATCATGCACTGCTTACGTGGCTGATCATACAATGTTCACATAGCTACCATATACTGGTCACATGACTGATCATGCACTGATCACGTAATTGATCATGCACTGATCAAGTGGCTGATCATACACTGATCACGTGACTGATCATGCACTCTTCACGAGACTCATCATGCACTGATCACGTGGCTATCATGCGCTGATCACGTGGCTGATCATACACTGATAACGTGACTGATCATGCACTGTTCACGAGACTGATCATGCACTGATCACGTGGCTATCATGCACTTATCACATGGCTGGTCATACACTGATCATATAGCTACCATGTACAGGTCACGTGAATGATCATACACCCATTAGGTGAATGATCATGCACTGATCACGTGGCTATCATGCACTGACCACGAGACTGAAAATGCACTGATCACGTCTAATCATGCACTGATCACATGACTGCCCATGCACTGATCACGTGGATGATCATACACTAATCATGTGACAGATCATGCACTGATCACGTGGCTGATCATGCACTGATACCGTGACTGAGCATGGACTGATCACATGACTATCATGTAGTGATCACGTGACTTAATGGCGCTGATCATGTGACTGATCATGCGCTGATCATGTTTGCTATCATACACTGATCATGTGCCTCTGGAGGCAATAAACAAAGAGCTGAGTAGGCACGAATCAAACAGTCAGCAGGCAATAATCATGGAACTCAGCTGTGAGGAATCATGCTGCTCAGCTGGCAATAATCAAGCAGCTGAGCAGGCAGGAATTACGCAGCACAGCTGGCAATTGTCAAGCAGATGAAAGGCAGGAATCGTGCAGCTCAGCTGGCAATTGTCAAGCAGATGAGCAGACAGTAATCACGCAGCTCAGCAGGCCCTGATCACGTGACTGAGCATGCACTGTTCACGTGGCTGATCATACACTGATCACGTGATTGATCATGCACTGATCACTTGGATATCATGCACTGATCACGTGGCTGATCATACACTGTTCACGTGTCTGACCATGCACTGATCACGTGGCTGATCATACACTGCTCACGTAACTGATCATGCACTGATCACGTGGCTATCATGCACTGAATACGTGGCGGAACATGCACTGTTCACGTGGCTGATCACACGCCTGTCACATGACATATCATGCACTGATCACGTGGCTCTCATGAACTGATCACGTGGCTGATCATACTCTGCTCACGTAACTCATCATGCACACATCACGTGGCTATCAGGCACTGCTCACGTGGTTCGTCATGGAATGATCACGAAGCTACCATATATTGGTCACGTGACTGATCATGCACAGATCACGTAAATGATCATGCACTGTTCACCTGACTGATCATGTACTGATCACGTGACTGATCATACACTCATCACGGGACAGATCGTGCACTGATCACGACGCTATCATGCATTCACTACATGACTCCACATGCACTGATCACGTTAATGATCATGCACTGATCACCTGACTGCCCATGCACTGATCACGTTGATAAACATACACTGATCATGTGACAGAACATGCAGTGATCACGGGGCTATCATGCACTGCTAACGTGGCTGATCATGCAATGATCACGTAGCTACCATGTACTGGTCACGTGAGTGATCATGCACTGATCACGTAATTGATCATACACTGATCAGGTGACTTATCATGCACTGTTCACGTGACTGATCATGCTCTGATCACGTAACTGATCATGCACTGATCTCGTTGCTATCATGCATGGTTCACATGGCTGATCATGCAATGATCACGTAGCTGCCATGTACTGGTCACGTGACTATCATGCACTGATCACGTAATTGATCATGCACTGATCACGTGGCTGATCATGCACTGATCACGTGACTGATCATGCACACATCACGTGGCTTACATGCACTGCTCACGTGGCTGGTCATGTAATGATCACTTAGCTACCATATACTGGTCACGCGACTTATCATGCACAGATCACGTAAATGATCGTGCACTGTTCCCGTGACTGATCATGTACTGATCACGTGACTGATCATGCACTGATCCGGTATTAATCCTGCACTGATCACCTGATTCATCATGCACTGATCACGTGGCTGATCACACACGTATCATGTGACTGATCATGCAGTGATCACTTGGTTATCATGCAGTGATCACGTGGCTATCATTCACTGATCACGTGGATATCATGCACGGATCACGTGGCTGATCACACACGTATCACGTGACTGATCATGCACTGATCACGTGGCTATCATGCACTGATCACGTGGGTATCATGCACTGATATCATGCACTGGTCACGTGGCTTATCACACACATATCACGTGACTGATCATGCACTGCTCACGTGGCTATCATGCACAGATGACGTGGTTGATCATGCAACGATCACGTAGCTACCATGTACTGGTCACGTGACTGATCAAGCACTGATCACGTGGCTGATCATGCACTGATCACGTGACTGATCATGCACTGATCACGTGGCTGATCATGCACTGATCACGTGGCTATTATGCACTGCTCACGTGGCTGATCATGCAATGATCACGCAGCTACAATGTACTGGTCACATGACTGATCATGCACTGATCACGTAATTGATCAGGCACTGATCACCTGGCTTATCATGCATTGATTATGTGATTCATCATGTGCTGATCATGTTTGGTGTCATACACTGATCATGTGCCTCTGGAGGCAATGAACAAAGAGCTGAGTAGGCAGGAATCAGTAGGCAATAATCATGGAACTCAGCTCTGAGAAATCATGCTGCTCAGCTGGCAATATCAAGTAGATGAGCAGGCAGGAATTATGCAGCACAGATGGCAATTGTCAAGGAGATGACAGGCAGGAATCGTACAACTCAGCTGGCAATTGTCAAGCAGATGAGCAGACAGTAATCACGAAGCTCAATAGGCCCTGATCACGTGACTGAGCATGCACTGTTCACGTCGCTGATCACACACCTATCACGTGAATGACCATGCACTGATCACGTGGCTCTCATGCACTGATGACGTGGCTGATCATGCACTGATCATGTGACTGATCATGCACTGATCACGTAGCTATCTTGCACTGGTCACTTGGCTGATCATACACTCATCACGGGACAGGTCGTGCACTGATTGCGGCGCTATCATGCATTGACTACATGACTCCACATGCACTGATCACGTGCATGATCATGCACTGATCACGTGACTGACCATGCACTGATCACGTGACTGATCATGCACTGATCACGTGGCTATCATGCACTGATCATTTGGCTGGTCATACACTGATCATGTGCCTGGTCATGCACTGATCATGTGGCTGAACATGCACTGATCATGTGACTGATCATGCACTGATCACGTGTCTATCATGCACTCATCACGTGGCTATCATGCACAGATCACGTGGCTGATCATGCAATGATCACGTAGCTACCATGTACTGGTCACGTGACTGATCATGCACTGATCACGTGACTGATCATGCACTGATCACGTGGCTGATCATGAACTGAACTCGTGGCTATCATGCACTGCTCACCTGGCTGATCATGCAATGATCACGCAGCTACCATGTACTGGTCACATGACTGATCATGCACTGATCACGTACTTGATCATGCACTGATCACCTGGCTTATCATGCATTGATCATGTGACTCATCATGTGCTGATCATGTTTGGTGTCATACACTGATCATGTGCCTCTGGAGGCAATGAACACAGAGCTGAGTAGGCAGGAATCAGTCAGCAGGCAATAATCATGGAACTCAGCTCTGAGAAATCATGCTGCTCAGCTGGCAATAATCAAGTAGATGAGCAGGCAGGAATTACGCAGCACAGGTGGCAATTGTCAAGGAGATGACAGGCAGGAATCCTGCAGCTCAGCTGGCAATTCTCAACCAGATGAGCAGACAGTAATCACGCAGCTCAGCAGGCCCTGATCACGTGACTGAGCATGCACTCTTCACGTGGATGATCACACACCTATCACGTGACTGATCATGCACTTATCACGTGGCTCTCATGCACTGATCATGTGATTGCGCATGCAGTGATCACATAATTGTATGCACTGATCACGTGGCTATCATGCACTGATGACGTGGCTGATCATGCACTGATCATGTGACTGATCATGCACTGGTCACGTAGCTATCTTGCACTGATCACTTGGCTGATCATACACTCATCATGGGACTTATCATGCACTGATCACGGCGCTATCATGCATTGATTACATGACTCAACATGCACTGATCATTTGGATGATCGTACACTGATCACGTGACTGATCATGCACTGAACACGTGACTGACCATGCACTGATCACGTGACTGATCATGCACTGATGAGTTGGCAATCATGCACTGATTACTTGGCTGATCATACACTGATCACATGACTGATAATGCACTGATCATCTGGCTATCGTGCACTCATTACCTGGCTATCGTGCACTGATCACGTGGTTGATCATACACTGTTCACGAGACTGATCTTGCACTGATAACGTCTGTATCATGCACTGATCACCTGACTGCCCATGCACTGATCACGTGGATAAACATACACTGATCATGTGACAGATCATGCAGTGATCACGCGGCTATCATGCACTGCTCACGTGGCTGATCATGCAATGATCACGTAGCTGCCATGTACTGGTCACGTGACTGATCATGCACTGATCACGTAATTGATCATGCACTGATCACGTGGCTGATCATGCACTGATCACGTGACTGATCATGCACTGATCACGTGGCTGATCATGCAATGATCACATAGCTACCATGAACTGGTCACGTAACTGATCATGCACTGATCACGTAATTGATCATGCACTGATCACGGGGCTGATCATGCACTAATCACGTGACTGGTCATGCACTGATCACGTGGCTGATCATGCACTGATCACGTGACTGATCATGCACACATCACGTGGCTATCATGCACTGCTCACGTGGCTGGTCATGCAATGTTCACGTAGCTACCATATACTAGTCACGTGACTGATCATGCACAGTTCACGTAAATGATCATGCACTGTTCCCGTGACTGATCATGTACTGATCACGTGACTGATCATGCACTGATCACGTGGCTATCATGGTCTCCTCACGTGGGTGATCATGCAATGATCACGTAGCAACCATGTACTGGTCACCTGACTGATCATGCACTGATCATGTAATTGATCCAGCACTGATCACGTGGCTCATCATGCACTGATCACGTGACTGTTCTCGCACTGATCACTTGACTGATCATGCACTGATCACGTGGCTATAATGCCCTGATTACGTGGCTGATCATACACTTTTCACGTGCCTGGACATGCACAGATCACGTGACTAATCATGAACTTATCCCGTGGCTATAATGCACTGATCACGTGGCTGATCATACACTGTTCAAGTTCCTGATCATGCACAGATCACGTGACTAATCATGAACTTATCACGTGGCTATAATTCACTGATCACGTGAATATCATGCACTGATTACGTGCTTGTCAGGCACAGATCACGTGACTAATCATGAACTGATCACGTAGGTATCATGCACTGATCACGTGGCTGATCATACACTGTTCACGTGTCTCATCATGCACTGATCACGTGGCTGATCACACAGTGCTCACGTAGCTGATCATGCACTGATCACGTGTCTATCATGCAGTGCTCACGTAACTTATCCTGTAATAATGACCTAGCTTACATGTACTGGTCATGTGCCTGATCATGCAATGGTAATGTAATTGATCATGCACTGATCACGTGACTGATCATGTACTGATCACGTGATTGATCATGCACTGATCACCTGTGAATCATGCACTGCTTACGTGGCTGATCATACAATGTTCACATAGCTACCATATACTGGTCACATGACTGATCATGCACTGATCACGTAATTGATCATGCACTGATCAAGTGGCTGATCATACACTGATCACGTGACTGATCATGCACTCTTCACGAGACTCATCATGCACTGATCACGTGGCTATCATGCGCTGATCACGTGGCTGATCATACACTGATAACGTGACTGATCATGCACTGTTCACGAGACTGATCATGCACTGATCACGTGGATATCATGCACTAATCACGTGTTTGATCATACACTGTTCAGGTGTCTGACCATGCACTGCTCACGTGGCTGATCATACACTGTTCACGTAACTGATCATGCACTGATCACGTGGATATCATGCACTGATCACGTGGCTGAACATGCACTGTTCACTTGGCTGATCACACACCTGTCACGTGACTGATCATGCACTGATCACGTGGCACTCATGCACTGATCACGTGGGTGATCATATTCTGCTCACGTAACTGATCATGCACACATCAGGTGGCTATCATGCACTTCTCACCTGGCTGGTCATGCAATGTTCACGTAGCTACCATATACTGGTCACGTGACTGGTCATGCAGAGATCACGTAAATGATCATGCACTGATCACGTGGCTGAACATGCACTGTTCACTTGGCTGATCACACACCTGTCACGTGACTGACCATGCACTGATCACGTGACTGATCATGCACTGATGAGTTGGCAATCATGCACTGATTACTTGGCTGATCATACACTGATCACGTGACTGATAATGCACTGATCATCTGGCTATTGTGCACTCATTACCTGGCTATCGTGCACTGATCACGTGGTTGATCATACACTGACACGAGACTGATCTTGCACTGATCACGTCTGTATCATGCACTGATCACTTGACTGCCCATGCACTGATCACGTGGATAAACATACACTGATAATGTCACAGATCATGCATGATCACGCGGCTATCATGCACTGCTCACGTGGCTGATCATGCAATGATCACGTAGCTACCATGTACTGGTCACGTGAGTGATCATGCACTGATCACGTAATTGATCATACACTGATCAGCTGACTTATCATGCACTGTTCACGAGACTGATCATGCACTGATCACGTGGATATCATGCACTGATCACGTGTTTGATCATACACTGTTCACGTGTCTGACCATGCACTGCTCACGTGGCTGATCATACACTATTCACGTAACTGATCATGCACTGATCACGTGGATATCATGCACTGATCACGTGGCTGAACATGCACTGTTCACGTGGCTAATCACACACCTGTCACGTGACTGATTATGCACTGATCACGTGGCACTCATGCACAGATCACGTGGCTGATCAAATTCTGCTCACGTAACTGATCATGCACACATCAGGTGGCTATCATGCACTGCTCACCTGGCTGATCATGCAATGATCACGTAGCAATCATGTACTGGTGACGTGACTGATCATGCAGTGATCACGTAATTAATCCTGCACTGATCACCTGACTCATCATGCACTGATCACGTGGCTGATCATGCACTGATCACGTGGCTATCATGCACTACTCACGTGGCTGATCATGCAATGATCATGTAGCTACCATGTACCGGTCAGGTGACTGATCATACACCCATTAGGTGACGGATCATGCACTGATCACGTCGCTGATCATACACTGATCACCAGCCTGGTCATGCACAGATCACGTGACAAATCATGAACTGATCACATAGCTATTATGAAATAATCACCTGGCTGATTATGCACTGATCACGTGGCTGATCAATCACTTATACCGTGACTGAGCATGGACTGATCACATGACTATCATGTAGTGATCACGTGACTTAATGGCGCTGATCATGTGACTGATCATGCGCTGATCATGTTTGCTATCATACACTGATCATGTGCCTCTGGAGGCAATAATCAAAGAGCTGAGTAGGCACGAATCAAACAGTCAGCAGGCAATAATCATGGAACTCAGGTGTGAGGAATCATGCTGCTCAGCTGGCAATAATCAAGCAGCTGAGCAGGCAGGAATTACGCACACAGCTGGCAATTGTCAAGCAGATGACAGGCAGGAATCGTGCAGCTCAGCTGGCAATTGTCAAGCAGATGAGCAGACAGTAATCACGCAGCTCAGCAGGCCCTGATCACGTGACTGAGCATGCACTGTTCACGTGGCTGATCATACACTGATCACGTGATTGATCATGCACTGATCACTTGGATATCATGCACTGATCACGTGGCTGATCATACACTGTTCACGTGTCTGACCATGCACTGATCACGTGGCTGATCATACACTGCTCACGTAACTGATCATGCACTGATCACGTGGCTATCATGCACTGATCACGTGGCTGATCATGCACTGATCACGTGACTGATCATGCACTGATCACGTGACTGATCATGCACTGATGACGTGGCAATCATGCACTGATCACGTGGCTGATCATACACTGATCACGTGACTGATCATGCACTGATCACTGGCTATCATGCACTGATCACGTGGCTATCATGCACTGATCACGTGGCTGATCATGCACTGATCACGTGACTGATCATGCACTGATCACGTCTGATCATGCACTGATCACGTGACTATCATGCACTGATCACGTGGATGATCATGCACTGATCATGTGACTGATCATGCACTGATCACGTGGCTATCATGCACTGATCACGTGGCTGATCATGCACTGATCACGTAGCTACCATGTACTGGTCACGTGACTGATCATGCACTGATCACGTAATTGATCATGCACTGATCACGTGACTGATCATGCACTGATCACGTGACTGATCATGCACTGATCACGTGGCTTATCATGCACTGATCATGTGACTGATCATGTGCTGATCATGTTTGCTGTCATACACTGATCATGTGCCTCTGGAGGCCATGAACAAACAGCTGAGTAGGCAGGAATCAGTAGGCAATAATCATGGAACTCAGCTCTGAGAAATCATGCTGCTCAGCTGGCAATAATCAAGTAGATGAGCAGGCAGGAATTATGCAGCACAGGTGGCAATTGTCAAGGAGATCACAGGCAGGAATCGTACAGCTCAGCTGGCAATTGTCAAGCAGATGAGCAGACAGTAATCACGCAGCTCAGCAGGCCCTGATCACGTGACTGAGCATGCACTGTTCACGTGGCTGATCACACACTGATCACGTGACTGATCATGCACTGATCACGTGACTGATCATGCACTGATCACGTAATTGTCATGCACTGATCACGTGGCTATCATGCACTGATCACGTGGCTGATCATGCACTGATCATGTGACTGATCATGCACTGATCACGTGGCTATCATGCACTGATCACGTGGCTGATCATGCACTGATCACGGGACTGATCATGCACTGAATGCGGCGCTATCATGCACTGACACATGACTGACATGCACTGATCACGTGCTGATCATGCACTGATCACGTGACTGATCATGCACTGATCACGTGACTGATCATGCACTGATCACGTGGCTATCATGCACTGATCACGTGGCTGATCATACACTGATCACGTGCCTGATCATGCACTGATCACGTGGCTGATCATGCACTGATCACGTGACTGATCATGCACTGATCACGTGGCTATCATGCACTGATCACGTGGCTGATCATGCACTGATCACGTGACTATCATGCACTGATCACGTGGCTGATCATGCACTGATCACGTGGCTATCATGCACTGATCACGTGGCTGATCATGCAATGATCACGGAGCTACCATGCACTGATCACGTGACTGATCATGCACTGATCACGTGGCTGATCATGCACTGATCACGTGACTGATCATGCACTGATCACGTGGCTGATCATGCACTGATCACGTGGCTATCATGCACTGATCACGTGGCTGATCATGCAATGATCACGCAGCTACCATGTACTGGTCACATGACTGATCATGCACTGATCACGTACTGATCATGCACTGATCACGTGGCTTATCATGCACTGATCATGTGCCTGATCATGTGCTGATCATGTTTGGTGTCATACACTGATCATGTGCCTCTGGAGGCAATGAACACAGAGCTGAGTAGGCAGGAATCAGTCAGCAGGCAATAATCATGGAACTCAGCTCTGAGAAATCATGCTGCTCAGCTGGCAATAATCAAGTAGATGAGCAGGCAGGAATTACGCAGCACAGGTGGCAATTGTCAAGCAGATGACAGGCAGGAATCGTGCAGCTCAGCTGGCAATTGTCAAGCAGATGAGCAGACAGTAATCACGCAGCTCAGCAGGCCCTGATCACGTGACTGAGCATGCACTGTTCACGTGGCTGATCACACACTATCACGTGAATGATCATGCACTGATCACGTGGCTATCATGCACTGATCACGTGACTGATCATGCACTGATCACGTAATTGTCATGCACTGATCACGTGGCTGATCATGCACTGATCACGTGGCTGATCATGCACTGATCACGTGACTGATCATGCACTGATCACGTGGCTATCATGCACTGATCACGTGGCTGATCATGCACTGATCACGTGACTGATCATGCACTGATCACGGGCTATCATGCACTGACACATGACTGATCATGCACTGATCACGTGGCTGATCATGCACTGATCACGTGACTGACCATGCACTGATCACGTGACTGATCATGCACTGATCACGTGACTGATCATGCACTGATCACGTGGCTATCATGCACTGATCACGTGGCTGATCATGCACTGATCACGTAGCTATCATGCACTGATCACGTGACTGATCATGCACTGATCACGTGATTGATCATGCACTGATCATGTGGCTGATCATGCACTGATCACGTGGCTGATCATGCACTGATACCGTGACTGAGCATGGACTGATCACATGACTATCATGTAGTGATCACGTGACTTAATGGCGCTGATCATGTGACTGATCATGCGCTGATCATGTTTGCTATCATACACTGATCATGTGCCTCTGGAGGCAATAAACAAAGAGCTGAGTAGGCACGAATCAAACAGTCAGCAGGCAATAATCATGGAACTCAGCTGTGAGGAATCATGCTGCTCAGCTGGCAATAATCAAGCAGCTGAGCAGGCAGGAATTACGCAGCACAGCTGGCAATTGTCAAGCAGATGACAGGCAGGAATCATGCAGCTCAGCTGGCAATTGTCAAGCAGATGAGCAGACAGTAATCACGCAGCTCAGCAGGCCCTGATCACGTGACTGAGCATGCACTGTTCACGTGGCTGATCATACACTGATCACGTGATTGATCATGCACTGATCACTTGGATATCATGCACTGATCACGTGGCTGATCATACACTGTTCACGTGTCTGACCATGCACTGATCACGTGGCTGATCATACACTGCTCACGTAACTGATCATGCACTGATCACGTGGCTATCATGCACTGATCACGTGGCTGATCATGCACTGATCACGTGACTGATCATGCACTGATCACGTGACTGATCATGCACTGATGAGTGGCAATCATGCACTGATCACGTGGCTGATCATACACTGATCACGTGACTGATCATGCACTGATCACTGGCTATCATGCACTCATCACGTGGCTATCATGCACTGATCACGTGGCTGATCATGCACTGATCACGTGACTGATCATGCACTGATCACGTCTGATCATGCACTGATCACGTGACTGATCATGCACTGATCACGTGGATGATCATACACTGATCATGTCACTGATCATGCACTGATCACGTGGCTATCATGCACTGATCACGTGGCTGATCATGCAATGATCACGTAGCTACCATGTACTGGTCACGTGACTGATCATGCACTGATCACGTAATTGATCATGCACTGATCAGTGACTGATCATGCACTGATCACGTGACTGATCATGCACTGATCACGTGGCTATCATGCACTGATCACGTGGCTGATCATGCACTGATCACGTGTCTGATCATGCACTGATCACGTGGCTGATCATGCACTGATCACGTGACTGATCATGCACTGATCACGTGGCTATCATGCACTGATCACGTGGCTGATCATGCACTGATCACGTGGCTGATCACACACTGATCACGTGACTGATCATGCACTGATCACGTGGCATCATGCACTGATCACGTGGCTGATCATGCACTGATCACGTGACTGATCATGCACTGATCACGTGGCTATCATGCACTGATCACGTGGCTGATCATGCAATGATCACGTAGCTATCATGTACTGGTCACGTGACTGATCATGCACTGATCACGTAATTGATCATGCACTGATCACGTGACTGATCATGCACTGATCACGTGGCTGATCATGCACTGATCACGTGGCTATCATGCACTGATCACGTGGCTGATCATGCACTGATCACGTAGCTATCATGTACTGATCACGTGACTGATCATGCACTGATCACGTGATTGATCATGCACTGATCATGTGGCTGATCATGCACTGATCACGTGGCTGATCATGCACTGATACCGTGACTGAGCATGGACTGATCACATGACTATCATGTAGTGATCACGTGACTTAATGGCGCTGATCATGTGACTGATCATGCGCTGATCATGTTTGCTATCATACACTGATCATGTGCCTCTGGAGGCAATAAACAAAGAGCTGAGTAGGCACGAATCAAACAGTCAGCAGGCAATAATCATGGAACTCAGCTGTGAGGAATCATGCTGCTCAGCTGGCAATAATCAAGCAGCTGAGCAGGCAGGAATTACGCAGCACAGCTGGCAATTGTCAAGCAGATGACAGGCAGGAATCGTGCAGCTCAGCTGGCAATTGTCAAGCAGATGAGCAGACAGTAATCACGCAGCTCAGCAGGCCCTGATCACGTGACTGAGCATGCACTGTTCACGTGGCTGATCATACACTGATCACGTGATTGATCATGCACTGATCACTTGGATATCATGCACTGATCACGTGGCTGATCATACACTGTTCACGTGTCTGACCATGCACTGATCACGTGGCTGATCATACACTGCTCACGTAACTGATCATGCACTGATCACGTGGCTATCATGCACTGATCACGTGGCTGATCATGCACTGATCACGTGGCTGATCATGCACTGATCACGTGACTGATCATGCACTGATGAGTGGCAATCATGCACTGATCACGTGGCTGATCATACACTGATCACGTGACTGATCATGCACTGATCACTGGCTATCATGCACTGATCACGTGGCTATCATGCACTGATCACGTGGCTGATCATGCACTGATCACGTGACTGATCATGCACTGATCACGTCTGATCATGCACTGATCACGTGACTGATCATGCACTGATCACGTGGATGATCATGCACTGATCATGTCACTGATCATGCACTGATCACGTGGCTATCATGCACTGATCACGTGGCTGATCATGCAATGATCACGTAGCTACCATGTACTGGTCACGTGACTGATCATGCACTGATCACGTAATTGATCATGCACTGATCACTGACTGATCATGCACTGATCACGTGACTGATCATGCACTGATCACGTGGATATCATGCACTGATCACGTGGCTGATCATGCACTGATCACGTGTCTGATCATGCACTGATCACGTGGCTGATCATGCACTGATCACGTGACTGATCATGCACTGATCACGTGGCTATCATGCACTGATCACGTGGCTGATCATGCACTGATCACGTGGCTGATCATGCACTGATCACGTGACTGATCATGCACTGATCACGTGGCATCATGCACTGATCACGTGGCTGATCATGCACTGATCACGTGACTGATCATGCACTGATCACGTGGCTATCATGCACTGATCACGTGGCTGATCATGCAATGATCACGTAGCTATCATGCACTGGTCACGTGACTGATCATGCACTGATCACGTAATTGATCATGCACTGATCACGTGACTGATCATGCACTGATCACGTGGCTGATCATGCACTGATCACGTGGCTATCATGCACTGATCACGTGGCTGATCATGCACTGATCACGTAGCTATCATGCACTGATCACATGACTGATCATGCACTGATCACGTGATTGATCATGCACTGATCATGTGGCTGATCATGCACTGATCACGTGGCTGATCATGCACTGATACCGTGACTGAGCATGGACTGATCACATGACTATCATGTAGTGATCACGTGACTTAATGGCGCTGATCATGTGACTGATCATGCGCTGATCATGTTTGCTATCATACACTGATCATGTGCCTCTGGAGGCAATAAACAAAGAGCTGAGTAGGCACGAATCAAACAGTCAGCAGGCAATAATCATGGAACTCAGCTGTGAGGAATCATGCTGCTCAGCTGGCAATAATCAAGCAGCTGAGCAGGCAGGAATTACGCAGCACAGCTGGCAATTGTCAAGCAGATGACAGGCAGGAATCATGCAGCTCAGCTGGCAATTGTCAAGCAGATGAGCAGACAGTAATCACGCAGCTCAGCAGGCCCTGATCACGTGACTGAGCATGCACTGTTCACGTGGCTGATCATACACTGATCACGTGATTGATCATGCACTGATCACTTGGATATCATGCACTGATCACGTGGCTGATCATACACTGTTCACGTGTCTGACCATGCACTGATCACGTGGCTGATCATACACTGCTCACGTAACTGATCATGCACTGATCACGTGGCTATCATGCACTGATCACGTGGCTGATCATGCACTGATCACGTGGCTGATCATGCACTGATCACGTGACTGATCATGCACTGATCAGTTGGCAATCATGCACTGATCACGTGGCTGATCATACACTGATCACGTGACTGATCATGCACTGATCACTGGCTATCATGCACTGATCACGTGGCTATCATGCACTGATCACGTGGCTGATCATGCACTGATCACGTGACTGATCATGCACTGATCACGTCTGATCATGCACTGATCACGTGACTGATCATGCACTGATCACGTGGATGATCATGCACTGATCATGTCACTGATCATGCACTGATCACGTGGCTATCATGCACTGATCACGTGGCTGATCATGCAATGATCACGTAGCTACCATGTACTGGTCACGTGACTGATCATGCACTGATCACGTAATTGATCATGCACTGATCACTGACTGATCATGCACTGATCACGTGACTGATCATGCACTGATCACGTGGCTATCATGCACTGATCACGTGGCTGATCATGCACTGATCACGTGGCTGATCATGCACTGATCACGTGGCTGATCATGCACTGATCACGTGACTGATCATGCACTGATCACGTGGCTATCATGCACTGATCACGTGGCTGATCATGCACTGATCACGTGGCTGATCATGCACTGATCACGTGACTGATCATGCACTGATCACGTGGCACTCATGCACTGATCACGTGGCTGATCATGCACTGATCACGTGACTGATCATGCACTGATCACGTGGCTATCATGCACTGATCACGTGGCTGATCATGCACTGATCACGTAGCTATCATGCACTGGTCACGTGACTGATCATGCACTGATCACGTAATTGATCATGCACTGATCACGTGACTGATCATGCACTGATCACGTGGCTGATCATGCACTGATCACGTGGCTATCATGCACTACTCACGTGGCTGATCATGCAATGATCATGTAGCTACCATGTACTGGTCACGTGACTGATCATACACCCATCAGGTGACTGATCATGCACTGATCACGTGGCTGATCATGCACTGATCACGTGCCTGATCATGCACTGATCACGTGACTGATCATGCACTGATCACATAGCTATCATGCACTGATCACCTGGCTGATCATGCACTGATCACGTGGCTGATCATGCACTGATACCGTGACTGAGCATGGACTGATCACATGACTATCATGTAGTGATCACGTGACTTAATGGCGCTGATCATGTGACTGATCATGCGCTGATCATGTTTGCTATCATACACTGATCATGTGCCTCTGGAGGCAATAATCAAAGAGCTGAGTAGGCACGAATCAAACAGTCAGCAGGCAATAATCATGGAACTCAGCTGTGAGGAATCATGCTGCTCAGCTGGCAATTGTCAAGCAGATGAGCAGACAGTAATCACGCAGCTCAGCAGGCACTGATCACGTGACTGAGCATGCACAGTTCACGTAGCTGATCATACACTGATCACGTGATTGATCATGCACTGATCACGTGGATATCATGCACTGATCACGTGGCTGATCATACACTGATCACGTGTCTGATCATGCACTGATCACGTGGCTGATCATGCACTGATCACGTAACTGATCATGCACTGATCACGTGGCTATCATGCACTGATCACGTGACTGATCATGCACTGATCACGTGACTGATCATGCACTGATCACGTGGCTATCATGCACTGATCACGTGGCTGATCATGCACTGATCACGTGACTGATCATGCACTGATCACTGGCTATCATGCACTGATCACGTGGCTATCATGCACTGATCACGTGGCTGATCATGCACTGATCACGTGACTGATCATGCACTGATCACGTCTGATCATGCACTGATCACGTGGCATCATGCACTGATCACGTGGCTATCATGCACTGATCACGTGACTGATCATGCACTGATCACGTGGCTATCATGCACTGATCACGTGACTGATCATGCACTGATCACGTGACTGATCATGCACTGATCACGTGGCAATCATGCACTGATCACGTGGCTGATCATGCACTGATCACGTGACTGATCATGCACTGATCACTGGCTATCATGCACTGATCACGTGGCTATCATGCACTGATCACGTGGCTGATCATGCACTGATCACGTGACTGATCATGCACTGATCACGTCTGATCATGCACTGATCACGTGACTATCATGCACTGATCACGTGGATGATCATGCACTGATCACGTGACTGATCATGCACTGATCACGTGGCTATCATGCACTGATCACGTGGCTGATCATGCACTGATCACGTAGCTATCATGCACTGATCACGTGACTGATCATGCACTGATCACGTGGCTGATCATGCACTGATCACGTGACTGATCATGCACTGATCACGTGACTGATCATGCACTGATCACGTGGCTTATCATGCATTGATCATGTGACTGATCATGTGCTGATCATGTTTGCTGTCATACACTGATCATGTGCCTCTGGAGGCAATGAACAAAGAGCTGAGTAGGCAGGAATCAGTAGGCAATAATCATGGAACTCAGCTCTGAGAAATCATGCTGCTCAGCTGGCAATAATCAAGCAGATGAGCAGGCAGGAATTATGCAGCACAGGTGGCAATTGTCAAGCAGATGACAGGCAGGAATCGTGCAGCTCAGCTGGCAATTGTCAAGCAGATGAGCAGACAGTAATCACGCAGCTCAGCAGGCCCTGATCACGTGACTGAGCATGCACTGTTCACGTGGCTGATCACACACTGATCACGTGAATGATCATGCACTGATCACGTGATTGATCATGCACTGATCACGTGGCTGATCATGCACTGATCACGTGGCTGATCATGCACTGATCACGTGGCTGATCATGCACTGATCACGTGACTGATCATGCACTGATCACGTGGCTATCATGCACTGATCACGTGGCTGATCATGCACTGATCACGGGACTGATCATGCACTGATCACGGGCTATCATGCACTGATACATGACTGACATGCACTGATCACGTGGCTGATCATGCACTGATCACGTGACTGATCATGCACTGATCACGTGACTGATCATGCACTGATCACGTGGCTATCATGCACTGATCACGTGGCTGATCATGCACTGATCACGTGCCTGATCATGCACTGATCACGTGGCTGATCATGCACTGATCACGTGACTGATCATGCACTGATCACGTGGCTATCATGCACTGATCACGTGGCTGATCATGCACTGATCACGTGACTATCATGCACTGATCACGTGGCTGATCATGCACTGATCACGTGGCTATCATGCACTGATCACGTGGCTGATCATGCACTGATCACGTAGCTACCATGCACTGTCACGTGACTGATCATGCACTGATCACGTGGCTGATCATGCACTGATCACGTGACTGATCATGCACTGATCACGTGGCTGATCATGCACTGATCACGTGACTGATCATGCACTGATCACGTGACTGATCATGCACTGATCACGTGGCTGATCATGCACTGATCACGTGGCTATCATGCACTGATCACGTGGCTGATCATGCAATGATCACGTAGCTACCATGTACTGATCACGTGACTGATCATGCACTGATCACGTAATTGATCATGCACTGATCATGTGGCTGATCATGCACTGATCACGTGGCTGATCATGCACTGATCACGTGACTGATCATGCACTGATCACGTGACTGATCATGCACTGATCACGTGGCTATCATGCACTGATCACGTGGCTGATCATACTGATCACGTGCCTCGTCATGCACTGATCACGTGGCTGATCATGCACTGATCACGTGACTGATCATGCACTGATCACGTGGCTATCATGCACTGATCACGTGGCTATCATGCACTGATCACGTGGCTGATCATGCAATGATCACGTAGCTACCATGCACTGGTCACGTGACTGATCATGCACTGATCACGTGGCTGATCATGCACTGATCACGTGACTGATCATGCACTGATCACGTGACTGATCATGCACTGATCACGTGGATATCATGCACTGATCACGTGGCTGATCATGCACTGATCACGTGTCTGACCATGCACTGATCACGTGGCTGATCATACACTGATCACGTAACTGATCATGCACTGATCACGTGGCTATCATGCACTGATCACGTGGCTGATCATGCACTGATCACGTGGCTGATCACACACCTGTCACGTGACTGATCATGCACTGATCACGTGGCACTCATGCACTGATCACGTGGCTGATCATACACTGATCACGTAACTGATCATGCACTGATCACGTGGCTATCATGCACTGCTCACGTGGCTGATCATGCAATGATCACGTAGCTACCATATACTGGTCACGTGACTGATCATGCACAGATCACGTAAATGATCATGCACTGATCACGTGGCTGATCATGCACTGATCACGTGACTGATCATGCACTGATCACGTGGCTATCATGCACTGATCACGTGGCTGATCATGCAATGATCACGTAGCAACCATGTACTGGTCACGTGACTGATCATGCACTGATCACGTAATTGATCATGCACTGATCACGTGACTCATCATGCACTGATCACGTGGCTGATCACACACATATCACGTGACTGATCATGCACTGATCACGTGGCTATCATGCACTGATCACGTGGCTATCATGCACTGATCACGCGGATATCATGCACTGATCACGTGGCTGATCACACACGTATCACATGACTGATCATGCACTGATCACGTGGCTATCATGCACTGATCACGTGGCTGATCATGCAATGATCATGTAGCTACCATGTACTGGTCACGTGACTGATCATGCACTGATCACGTAATTGATCATGCACTGATCACGTGGCTGATCATGCACTGATCACGTGACTGATCATGCACTGATCACGTGGCTATCATGCACTGCTACGTGGCTGATCATGCAATGATCACACAGCTACCATGCACTGGTCACGTGACTGATCATGCACTGATCACGTAATAGATCATGCACTGATCACGTGGCTGATCATGCACTGATCACGTGACTGATCATGCACTGATCAGTTGGCAATCATGCACTGATCACGTGGCTGATCATGCACTGATCACGTGACTGATCATGCACTGATCACTGGCTATCATGCACTGATCACGTGGCTATCATGCACTGATCACGTGGCTGATCATGCACTGATCACGTGACTGATCATGCACTGATCACGTCTGATCATGCACTGATCACGTGACTGATCATGCACTGATCACGTGGATGATCATGCACTGATCATGTGACTGATCATGCACTGATCACGTGGCTATCATGCACTGATCACGTGGCTGATCATGCACTGATCACGTAGCTACCATGCACTGATCACGTGACTGATCATGCACTGATCACGTAATTGATCATGCACTGATCAGTGACTGATCATGCACTGATCACGTGACTGATCATGCACTGATCACGTGGCTATCATGCACTGATCACGTGTTTGATCATACACTGTTCACGTGTCTGACCATGCACTGCTCACGTGGCTGATCATACACTATTCACGTAACTGATCATGCACTGATCACGTGGATATCATGCACTGATCACGTGGCTGAACATGCACTGTTCACGTGGCTAATCACACACCTGTCACGTGACTGATTATGCACTGATCACGTGGCACTCATGCAGAGATCACGTGGCTGATCATATTCTGCTCACGTAACTGATCATGCACACATCAGGTGGCTATCATGCACTTCTCACCTGGCTGATCATGCAATGATCACGTAGCAATCATGTACTGGTCACGTGACTGATCATGCACTGATCACGTAATTAATCCTGCACTGATCACCTGACTCATCATGCACTGATCACGTGGCTGATCATGCACTGATCACGTGGCTATCATGCACTACTCACGTGGCTGATCATGCAATGATCATGTAGCTACCATGTACCGGTCAGGTGACTGATCATACACCCATTAGGTGACGGATCATGCACTGATCACGTCGCTGATCATACACTGATCACCAGCCTGGTCATGCACAGATCACGTGACAAATCATGAACTGATCACATAGCTATTATGAAATAATCACCTGGCTGATTATGCACTGATCACGTGGCTGATCAATCACTTATACCGTGACTGAGCATGGACTGATCACATGACTATCATGTAGTGATCACGTGACTTAATGGCGCTGATCATGTGACTGATCATGCGCTGATCATGTTTGCTATCATACACTGATCATGTGCCTCTGGAGGCAATAAACAAAGAGCTGAGTAGGCACGAATCAAACAGTCAGCAGGCAATAATCATGGAACTCAGCTGTGAGGAATCATGCTGCTCAGCTGGCAATAATCAAGCAGCTGAGCAGGCAGGAATTACACACACAGCTGGCAATTGTCAAGCAGATGACAGGCAGGAATCGTGCAGCTCAGCTGGCAATTGTCAAGCAGATGAGCAGACAGTAATCACGCAGCTCAGCAGGCCCTGATCATGTGACTGAGCATGCACAGTTCACGTAGCTGATCATACACTGATCACGTGATTGATCATGCACTGATCACTTGGATATCATGCACTGATCATGTGGCTGATCATACACTGTTCACGTGTCTGACCGTGCACTGATCACGTGGCTGATCATACACGGCTCATGTAACTGATCATGCACTGATCACGTGGCTATCATGCACTGATCACGTGACTGATCATGCACTGATCACGTGACTGACCATGCACTGATCACGTGACTGATCATGCACTGATGAGTTGGCAATCATGCACTGATTACTTGGCTGATCATACACTGATCACGTGACTGATAATGCACTGATCATCTGGCTATCGTGCACTCATTACCTGGCTATCGTGCACTGATCACGTGGTTGATCATACACTGACACGAGACTGATCTTGCACTGATCACGTCTGTATCATGCACTGATCACGTGGCACTCATGCACTGATCACGTGGCTATCATACTCTGCTCACGTAACTGATCATGCACTGATCACGTGGCTATCATGCACTGATCACGTGACTGATCATGCACTGATCACGTGACTGATCATGCACTGATGAGTTGGCAATCATGCACTGATTACTTGGCTGATCATACACTGATCACGTGACTGATAATGCACTGATCATCTGGCTATCGTGCACTCATTACCTGGCTATCGTGCACTGATCACGTGGTTGATCATACACTGATCACGAGACTGATCTTGCACTGATCACGTCTGTATCATGCACTGATCACCTGACTACCCATGCACTGATCACGTGGATAAACATACACTGATCATGTCACAGATCATGCTTTGATCACGTGGTTATCATGCACTGCTCACGTGGCTGATCATGCAATGATCACGTAGCTACCATGTACTGGTCACGTGAGTGATCATGCACTGATCACGTAATTGATCATACACTGATCAGGTGACTTATCATGCACTGTTCACGAGACTGATCATGCACTGATCACCTGGCTTATCATGCATTGATTATGTGATTCATCATGTGCTGATCATGTTTGCTGTCATACACTGATCATGTGCCTCTGGAGGCCATGAACAAACAGCTGAGTAGGCAGGAATCAGTAGGCAATAATCATGGAACTCAGCTCTGAGAAATCATGCTGCTCAGCTGGCAATAATCAAGTAGATGAGCAGGCAGGAATTATGCAGCACAGGTGGCAATTGTCAAGGAGATCACAGGCAGGAATCGTACAGCTCAGCTGGCAATTGTCAAGCAGATGACCAGACAGTAATCACGAAGCTCAACAGGCCCTGATCACGTGACTGAGCATGCACTGTTCACGTCGCTGATCACACACCTATCACGTGAATGATCAAGCACTGATCACGTGATTGCCCATGCACTGCTCACGTAATTGTATGCACTGCTCACGTGGCTATCATGCACTGATGACGTGGCTGATCATGGACTGATCATGTGACTGATCAGGCACTGATCACCTAGCTATCTTGCACTGGTCACTTGGCTGATCATACACTCATCACGGGACTGATCGTGCACTGATTGCGGCGCTATCATGCATTGACTACATGACTCCACATGCACTGATCACGTGGATGATCATGCACTGATCACGTGACTGACCATGCACTGATCACGTGACTGATCATGCACTGATCACGTGGCTATCATGCACTGATCATTTGGCTGGTCATACACAGATCATGTGCCTGGTAATGCACTGATCATGTGGCTGATCATGCACTGATCACCTGACTGATCATGCACTGATCACGTGGCTATCATGCACAGATCACATGGCTGATCATGCAATGATCACGTGACTACTCATGCACTGATCACGTGGCTGATCATGAATGATCACGTGGCTATCATGCCCTGCTCACGTGGCTGATCATGCAATGATCACGTAGCTACCATGTACTTGTCACGTGACTGATCATGCACTGATCACGTGGCTGATCATGCACTGATCACGTGACTTTTCATGCACTGATCACGTGGCTGATCATGCACTGATCACGTGACTGACCATGCACTGATCACGTGACTGATTATGCACTGATCACGTGGCTGATCATGCACTGATCACGTGGCTATCATGCACTGCTCACGTGGCTGATCATGGAATGATCACTTAGCTACCATGTACTGGTCACTTGACTGCTCATGCACTGATCACGTAATTGATCATGCACTGGGCATGTGGCTGATCATGCACTGATCACGTGGCTGATCATACACTGATCACGTGACTGATCATGCACTGATCACGTGACTGATCATGCACTGATCACGTGGCTATCATGCACTGATCACTTGGCTGGTCATACTGATCACGTGCCTCGTCATGCACTGATCACGTGGCTGATCATGCACTGATCACGTGACTGATCATGCACTGATCACGTGGCTATCATGCAGTGATCACGTGGCTATCATGCACAGATCACATGGCTGATCATGCAATGATCTCGTAGCTACCATATACTGGTCACGTGACTGATCATGCACTGATCACGTGGCTGATCATGCACTGATCACGTGACTGATCATGCACTGTTCACGAGACTCATCATGCACTGATCACGTGGATATCATGCACTGATCACGTGTTTGATCATCCACTGTTCACGTGTCTGACCATGCACTGCTCACGTGGCTGATCATACACTGTTCACGTAACTGATCATGCACTGATCACGTGGATATCATGCACTGATCACGTGGCTGAACATGCACTGTTCACGTGGCTTACCACACACCTGTCACGTGACTGATCATGCACTGCTCACGTGGCACTCATGCACTGATCACATGGCTGATCATACTCTGCTCACGTAACTGATCATGCACACATCACGTGGCTATCATGCACTTCTCACCTGGCTGGTCATGCAATGTTCACGTAGCTACCATATACTGGTCACGTGACTGATCATGCTCAGATCACGTAAATGATCATGCACTCTTCAGTTGACTGATCATGTACTGTTCACGTGACTGATCATGCACTGATCACGTGGCTATCATGCACTGCTCACGTGGCTGATCATGCAATGATCACGTAGCAACCATGTACTGGTCACGTGACTGATCATGCACTGATCACGTAATTAATCCTGCACTGATCACCTGACTCATCACGCACTGATCACATGGCTGATCACACACATATCACGTGACTGATCATGCACTGATCAAGTGGCTATCATGCGCTAATCACGTGGCTATCATTCACTGATAACGCGGATATCATGCACTGATCACGTGGCTGAACACACACGTATCACATGACTGATCATGCACTGATCACGTGGCTATCATGCACTGATCACGTGGCTGATCATGCAATGATCATGTAGCTACCATGTACTGCTCAGGTGACTGATCATGCACTGATCACATAATTGATCATGCACTGATCACGTGTCTGATCATGCACTGAACACGTGACTGATCATGCACTGATCATGTGGCTATCATGCACTGCTACTTGGCTGATCATGCAATGATCACACAGCTACCATGTACTGGTCACGTGACTGATCATGCACTGATGATGTAATTGATCATGCACTGATCATTTGGCTGATCATGCACTGATCACGTGACTGATCATGCACTGATCACGTGACTGATCATGCACTGACACGTGGCTATCATGCACTGATCACTTGGCTGGTCATACACTGATCACGCAGCTACAATGTACTGGTCACGTGACTGATCATGCACTGATGACGTAATTGATCATGCACTGATCATGTGGCTGATCATGCACTGATCACGTGACTAATCATGCACTGATCACGTGGCTATCATGCACTGACCATGAGACTGAAAATGAACTTATCACGTCTAATCATGCACTGATCACATGACTGCCCATGCACTGGTCATGTGGATAATCATACACTAATCATGTGACAGATCGTGCACTGATCACGTGGCTGATCATGCACTGATACTGTGACTGAGCATGGACTGATCACATGACTATCATGTAGTGATCACGTGACTTAATGGCGCTGATCATGTGACTGATCATGCGCTGATCATGTTTGCTATCATACACTGATCATGTGCCTCTGGAGGCAATAAACAAAGAGCTGAGTAGGCACGAATCAAACAGTCAGCAAGCAATAATCATGGAACTCAGCTGTGAGGAATCATGCTGCTCAGCTGGCAATAATCAAGCAGCTGAGCAGGCAGGAATTATGCAGCACAGCTGGCAATTGTCAAGCAGATGACAGGCAGGAATCGTGCAGCTCAGCTGGCAATTTTCAAGCAGATGAGCAGACAGTAATCACGCAGCTCAGCAGGCCCTGATCACGTGACTGAGCATGCACTGTACACGTGGCTGATCATACACTTATCACGTGATTGATCATGCACTGATCACTTGGATATCATGCACTGATCACGTGGCTGACCATACACTGTTCACGTGTCTGACCATGCACTGATCACGTGGCTGATCATACACTGCTCACGTAACTGATCATGCACTGATCACGTGGATGATCATGCACTGGTCACGTGACTGATCATGCCCTGATCAAGTGTCTATCATGCACTGATCACGTGGCTGATCATGCAATGATCATGAAGCTACCATGTACCGGTCACGTGACCGATCATACACCCATCAGGTGACTGATCATGCACTGATCACGTGGCTATATTGCACTGTTAACGTGGCTGATCATACACTGATCACCTGCCTGGTCATGCACAGATCAGGTGACTAATCATGAACTGATTACGTAGCTATCATGTACTGATCACCTGGCTGATCATGCAATGATCATGTGGCTATCATGCAATGATCACGTGGCTATCATGCACTGATCACGTGGCTGATCATGCACTGATCACGTGGTTATCATGCACTGCTCACGTGGCTGATCATGCAATGATCACGCAGCTACAATGTACTGGTCACATGACTGATCATGCACTGATCACGTACTTGACCATGCACTGATCACCTGGCTTATCATGCATTGATTATGTGATTCATCATGTGCTGATCATGTTTGATGTCATACACTGATCATGTGCCTCTGGAGGCAATGAACAAAGAGCAGAGTAGGCAGGAATCAGTAGGAAATAATCATGGAACTCAGCTCTGAGAAATCATGCTGCTCAACTGGCAATAATCAAGTAGATAAGCAGGCAGGAATTATGCAGCACAGATGGCAATTGTCAAGGAGATGACAGGAAGGAATCGTACAGCTCAGCTGGCAATTGTCAAGCAGATGAGCAGACAGTAATCACGAAGCTCAGCAGGCCCTGATCACGTGACTGAGCATGCACTGTTCACGTCGCTGATCACACACCTATCACGTGAATGACCATTCACTGATCACGTGGCTCTCATGCACAGATCACGTGATTGCGCATGCACTGATCACGTAATTGTATGCACTGCTCACGTGGCTATCACGCACTGATGACGTGGCTGATCATGCACTGATCATGTGACTGATCATGCACTGATCATGTAGCTATCTTGCACTGGTCACTTGGCTGATCATACACTCATCACGGGACTGATCGTGCACTGATTGCGGCGCTATCATGCATTGACTACATGACTCCACATGCACTGATCACGTGCATGATCATGCACTGATCACGTGACTGATCATGCACTGATCACGTGGCTATCATGCACTGATCATTTGGCTGGTCATACACAGATCATGTGCCTGGTAATGCACTGATCACGTGGCTGATCATGCACTGATCACGTGACTGATCATGCACTGATCACGTGTCTGTCATGCACTGATCACGTGGCTATCATGCACAGATCACGTGGCTGATCATGCAATGATCACGTAGCTACCATATACTGGTCACGTGACTGATCATGCACTGATCACGTGGCTGATCATGCACTGATCACGTGACTGATCATGCACTGATCACGTGGCTGATCATGAATGATCACGTGGCTATCATGCACTGCTCACGTGGCTGATCATGCAATGATCACGCAGCTACCATGTACTGGTCACATGACTGATCATGCACTGATCACCTGGCTTATCATGCATTGATCATGTGACTCATCATGTGCTGATCATGTTTGGTGTCATACACTGATCATGTGCCTCTGGAGGCAATGAACACAGAGCTGAGTAGGCAGGAATCAGTCAGCAGGCAATAATCATGGAACTCAGCTCTGAGAAATCATGCTGCTCAGCTGGCAATAATCAAGTAGATGAGCAGGCAGGAATTACCCAGCACAGGTGGCAATTGTCAAGGAGATGACAGGCAGGAATCGTGCACCTCAGCTGGCAATTGTCAAGCAGAAGAGCAGACAGTAATCACGCAGCTCAGCAGGCCCTGATCACGTGACTGAGCATGCACTGTTCACGTGGATGATCACACACCTATCACGTGACTGATCATGCACTTATCACGTGGCTCTCATGCACTGATCACGTGATTGGGCATGGACTGATCACATAATTGTATGCACTGGTCACGTGGCTATCATGCACTGATGACGTGGCTGATCATGCACTGATCACGTAGCTATCTTGCACTGATATCTTTGCTGATCATACACTCATCACGGGACTGATCATGCACTGATCACGGCGCTATCATGCATTGATTACATGACTCAACATGCACTGATTACCTGGATGATTATACACTGATCACGTGACTGATCATGCACTGATCATGTGACTGACCATGCAGTGATAACGTGACTGAACATGCACTGATGAGTTGGGAATCATGCACTGATTACTTGGCTGATCATTCACTGATCACAGGACTGATAATGCACTGATCATCTAGCTATTGTGCACTCATTATCTGGCTATCCTGCACTGATCACGTGGTTGATCATACACTGATCACGAGACTCATCTTGCACGGATCACATCTGTATCATGCACTGATCACCTGACTGCCCATGCACTGATCACGTGGATAAACATACACTGATGATGTGACAGATCATGCAGTGATCACGCGGCTATCATGCACTGCTCACGTGGCTGATCATGCAATGATCACGTAGCTACCCTGTACTGGTCACGTGAGTGATCATGCACTGATCACGTAATTGATCATGCACTGATCACGTTGCTGATCATGCTCTGATCTCATTGCTATCATGCACGGTTCACATGGCTGATCATGCAATGATCACGTAGCTACCATGTACTGGTCACGTGACTATCATGCACTGATCACGTAATTGATCATGCACTGATCACGTGGCTGATCATGCACTGATTTCGTTGCTATCATGTACGGTTCACATGGCTGATCATGCAATGTTCACGTAGCTACCATGTACTGGTCACGTGACTATCATGCACTGATCACGTAATTGATCATGCACTGATCACGTGGCTGATCATACACTCATCACGTGACTGATCATGCACTGATCACGTGGCTGATCAGGCAATGATCACGTAGCTACCATGTATTGGTCACGTGAGTGATCATGCACTGATCACGTAATTGATCATGCACTGATCACGTTGCTGATCATGCTCTGATCTCATTGCTATCATGCACGGTTCACATGGCTGATCATGCAATGATCACGTAGCTACCATGTACTGGTCACGTGACTATCATGCACTGATCACGTAATTGATCATGCACTGATCACGTGGCTGATCATGCACTGAACTCGTTGCTACCATGCACGGTTCACATGGCTGATCATGCAATGTTCACCTAGCTACCATGTACTGGTCACGTGACTATCATGCACTGATCACGTAATTGATCATGCACTGATCACGTGGCTGATCATGCACTAATCACGTGACTGGTCATGCACTGATCACGTGGCTGATCATGCACTGATACCGTGACTGAGCATGGACTGATCACATGACTATCATGTAGTGATCATGTGACTTAATGACGCTGATCATGTGACTGATCATGCGCTGATCATGTTTGCTATCATACACTGATCATGTGCCTCTGGAGGCAATAAACAAAGAGCTGAGTAGGCACGAATCAAACAGTCAGCAGGCAATAATCATGGAACTCAGCTGTGAGGAATCATGCTGCTCAGCTGGCAATAATCAAGCAGCTGAGCAGGAAGGAATTACGCAGTACAGCTGGCAATTGTCAAGCAGATGACAGGCAGGAATCGTGCAGCTCAGCTGGCAACTGTCAAGCAGATGAGCAGACAGTAATCACGCAGCTCAGCAGGCCCTGATCACGTGACTGAGCATGCACTGTTCACGTCGCTGATCACACACCTATCACGTGAATGACCATGCACTGATCACGTGATTGCGCATGCACTGATCACGTAATTGTATGCACTACTCACGTGGCTATCATGCACTGATGATGTGGCTGATCATGCACTGATCATGTGACTGATCATGCACTGATCACGTAGCTATCTTGCACTGGTCACTTGGCTGATCATACACTCATCACGGGACTGATCGTGCACTGATTGCGGCGCTATCATGCATTGACTACATGACTCCACATGCACTGATCACGTGCATGATCATGCACTGATCACGTGGCTGATCATGAATGATCACGTGGCTATCATGCACTGTTCACGTGGCTGATCATGCAATGATCACGTGATTGATCATGCATTGATCACTTGCATATCATGCACTGATCATGTGGCTGATCATACACTGTTCACGTGTCTGACCGTGCACTGATCACGTGGCTGATCATACACTGCTCACGTAACTGATCATGCACTGATCACGTGGCTATCATGCACTGATCACGTGAATGATCATGCACTGATCACGTGACTGACCATGCACTGATCACGTGACTGATCATGCACTGATGAGTTGGCAATCATGCACTGATTACTTGGCTGATCATACACTGATCACGTGACTGATAATGCACTGATCATCTGGCTATCGTGCACTCATTACCTGGCTATCGTGCACTGATCACGTGGTTGATCATACACTGACACGAGACTGATCTTGCACTGATCACGTCTGTATCATGCACTGATCACCTGACTGCCCATGCACTGATCACGTGGATAAACATACACTGATCATGTGACAGATCATGCTTTGATCACGTGGTTATCATGCACTGCTCACGTGGCTGATCATGCAATGATCACGTAGCTACCATGTACTGGTCACGTGAGTGATCATGCACTGATCACGTAATTGATCATACACTGATCAGGTGACTTATCATGCACTGTTCACGAGACTGATCATACACTGTTCACGTAACTGATCATGCACTGATCACGTGGATATCATGCACTGATCACGTGGCTGAACATGCACTGTTCACGTGGCTTATCACACACTTGTCACGTGACTGATCATGCACTGATCACGTGGCTATCATGCACTGCTCACGTGGCTGATCATGCAATGATCACGTAGCAACCATGTACTGGTCACGTGACTGATCATGCACTGATCACGTAATTAATCCTGCACTGATCACCTGACTCATCACGCACTGATCACATGGCTGATCACACACGTATCACGTGACTGATCATGCACTGATCAAGTGGCTATCATGCACTAATCACGTGGCTATCATTCACTGATAACGTGGATATCATGCACTGATCACATGGCTGAACACACACGTATCACATGACTGATCATGCACTGATCACGTGGCTATCATGCACTGATCACGTGGCTGATCATGCAATGATCATGTAGCTACCATGTACTGGTTAGGTGACTGATCATGCACTGATCACGTAATTGATCATGCACTGATCACGTGTCTGATCATGCACTGAACACGTGAATAATCATGCACTGATCACGTGACTGATCATGCACAGATCATGTGGCTATCATGCACTAATCACGTGGCTATCATTCACTGATAACGTGGATATCATGCACTGATCACATGGCTGAACACACACGTATCACATGACTGATCATGCACTGATAACGTGGCTATCATGCACTGATCACGTGGCTGATCATGCAATGATCATGTAGCTACCATGTACTGGTCAGGTGACTGATCATGCACTGATCACGTAATTGATCATGCACTGATCACGTGTCTGATCATGCACTGAACACGTGAATAATCATGCACTGATCACGTGACTGATCATGCACAGATCATGTGGCTATCATGCACTGCTACATGGCTGATCATGCAATGATCACACAGCTACCATGTACTGGTCACGTGACTGATCATGCACTGATGACGTAATTGATCATGCACTGATCATGTGGCTGATCATGCACTGATCACGTGACTGATCATGCACTGATCACGTGGCTATCATGCACTGACCATGAGACTGAAAATGAACTTATCACGTCTAATCATGCACTGATCACATGACTGCCCATGCACTGGTCATGTGGATGATCATACACTAATCATGTGACAGATCGTGCACTGATCACGTGGCTGATCATGCACTGATACTGTGACTGAGCATGGACTGATCACATGACTATCATGTAGTGATCACGTGACTTAATGGCGCTGATCATGTGACTGATCATGCGCTGATCATGTTTGCTATCATACACTGATCATGTGCCTCTGGAGGCAATAAACAAAGAGCTGAGTAGGCACGAATCAAACAGTCAGCAGGCAATAATCATGGAACTCAGCTGTGAGGAATCATGCTGCTCAGCTGGCAATAATCAAGCAGCTGAGCAGGAAGGAATTACGCAGCACAGCTGGCAATTGTCAAGCAGATGACAGGCAGGAATCGTGCAGCTCAGCTGGCAATTTTCAAGCAGATGAGCAGACAGTAATCACGCAGCTCAGCAGGCCCTGATCACGTGACTGAGCATGCACTGTACACGTGGCTGATCATACACTTATCACGTGATTGATCATGCACTGATCACTTGGATATCATGCACTGATCACGTGGCTGACCATACACTGTTCACGTGTCTGACCATGCACTGATCACGTGGCTGATCATACACTGCTCACGTAACTGATCATGCACTGATCACGTGGATGATCATGCACTGGTCACGTGACTGATCATGCCCTGATCAAGTGGCTATCATGCACTGATCACGTGGCTGATCATGCAATGATCATGAAGCTACCATGTACCGGTCACGTGACCGATCATACACCCATCAGGTGACTGATCATGCACTGATCACGTGGCTATATTGCACTGTTAACGTGGCTGATCATACACTGATCACCTGCCTGGTCATGCACAGATCAGGTGACTAATCATGAACTGATTACGTAGCTATCATGTACTGATCACCTGGCTGATCATGCAATGATCATGTGGCTATCATGCAATGATCACGTGGCTATCATGCACTGATCACGTGGCTGATCATGCACTGATCACGTGGTTATCATGCACTGCTCACGTGGCTGATCATGCAATGATCACGCAGCTACAATGTACTGGTCACATGACTGATCATGCACTGATCACGTACTTGACCATGCACTGATCACCTGGCTTATCATGCATTGATTATGTGATTCATCATGTGCTGATCATGTTTGATGTCATACACTGATCATGTGCCTCTGGAGGCAATGAACAAAGAGCAGAGTAGGCAGGAATCAGTAGGAAATAATCATGGAACTCAGCTCTGAGAAATCATGCTGCTCAACTGGCAATAATCAAGTAGATAAGCAGGCAGGAATTATGCAGCACAGATGGCAATTGTCAAGGAGATGACAGGCAGGAATCGTACAGCTCAGCTGGCAATTGTCAAGCAGATGAGCAGACAGTAATCACGAAGCTCAGCAGGCCCTGATCACGTGACTGAGCATGCACTGTTCACGTCGCTGATCACACACCTATCACGTGAATGACCATGCACTGATCACGTGGCTCTCATGCACAGATCACGTGATTGCGCATGCACTGATCACGTAATTGTATGCACTGCTCACGTGGCTATCACGCACTGATGACGTGGCTGATCATGCACTGATCATGTGACTGATCATGCACTGATCATGTAGCTATCTTGCACTGGTCACTTGGCTGATCATACACTCATCACGGGACTGATCGTGCACTGATTGTGGCGCTATCATGCATTGACTACATGACTCCACATGCACTGATCACGTGCATGATCATGCACTGATCACGTGACTGACCATGCACTGATCACGTGACTGATCATGCACTGATCACGTGGCTATCATGCACTGATCATTTGGCTGGTCATACACAGATCATGTGCCTGGTAATGCACTGATCATGTGGCTGATCATGCACTGATCACGTGACTGATCATGCACTGATCACGTGTCTATCATGCACTGATCACGTGGCTATCATGCACAGATCACGTGGCTGATCATGCAATGATCACGTAGCTACCATGTACTGGTCACATGACTGATCATGCACTGATCACGTGGCTGATCATGCACTGATCACGTGACTGATCATGCACTGATCACGTGGCTGATCATGAATGATCACGTGGCTATCATGCACTGCTCACGTGGCTGATCATGCAATGATCACGCAGCTACCATGTACTGGTCACATGACTCATCATGCACTGATCACGTACTTGATCATGCACTGATCACCTGGCTTATCATGCATTGATCATGTGACTCATCATGTGCTGATCATGTTTGGTGTCATACACTGATCATGTGCCTCTGGAGGCAATGAACACAGAGCTGAGTAGGCAGGAATCAGTCAGCAGGCAATAATCATGGAACTCAGCTCTGAGAATTCATGCTGCTCAGCTGGCAATAATCAAGTAGATGAGCAGGCAGGAATTACCCAGCACAGGTGGCAAATGTCAAGGAGATGACAGGCAGGAATCGTGCACCTCAGCTGGCAATTGTCAAGCAGAAGAGCAGACAGTAATCACGCAGCTCAGCAGGCCCTGATCATGTGACTGAGCATGCACTGTTCACGTGGATGATCACACACCTATCACGTGACTGATCATGCACTTATCACGTGGCTCTCATGCACTGATCACCTGATTGGGCATGGACTGATCACATAATTGTATGCACTGGTCACGTGGCTATCATGCACTGATGACGTGGCTGATCATGCACTGATCACGTAGCTATCTTGCACTGATATCTTTGCTGATCATACACTCATCACGGGACTGATCATGCACTGATCACGGCGCTATCATGCATTGATTACATGACTCAACATGCACTGATTACCTGGATGATTATACACTGATCACGTGACTGATCATGCACTGATCATGTGACTGACCATGCAGTGATAACGTGACTGAACATGCACTGATGAGTTGGGAATCATGCACTGATTACTTGGCTGATCATTCACTGATCACAGGACTGATAATGCACTGATCATCTAGCTATTGTGCACTCATTATCTGGCTATCCTGCACTGATCACGTGGTTGATCATACACTGATCACGAGACTCATCTTGCACGGATCACGTCTGTATCATGCACTGATCACCTGACTGCCCATGCACTGATCACGTGGATAAACATACACTGATGATGTGACAGATCATGCAGTGATCACGCGGCTATCATGCACTGCTCACGTGGCTGATCATGCAATGATCACGTAGCTACCCTGTACTGGTCACGTGAGTGATCATGCACTGATCACGTAATTGATCATGCACTGATCACGTTGCTGATCATGCTCTGATCTCATTGCTATCATGCACGGTTCACATGGCTGATCATGCAATGATCACGTAGCTACCATGTACTGGTCACGTGACTATCATGCACTGATCACGTAATTGATCATGCACTGATCACGTGGCTGATCATGCACTGATCTCGTTGCTATCATGTACGATTCACATGGCTGATCATGCAATGTTCATGTAGCTACCATGTACTGGTCACGTGACTATCATGCACTGATCACGTAATTGATCATGCACTGATCACGTGGCTGATCAGGCAATGATCACGTAGCTACCATGTATTGGTCACGTGAGTGATCATGCACTGATCACGTAATTGATCATGCACTGATCACGTTGCTGATCATGCTCTGATCTCATTGCTATCATGCACGGTTCACATGGCTGATCATGCAATGATCACGTAGCTACCATGTACTGGTCACGTGACTATCATGCACTGATCACGTAATTGATCATGCACTGATCACGTGGCTGATCATGCACTGAACTCGTTGCTACCATGCACGGTTCACATGGCTGATCATGCAATGTTCACGTAGCTACCATGTACTGGTCACGTGACTATCATGCACTGATCACGTAATTGATCATGCACTGATCACGTGGCTGATCATGCACTAATCACGTGACTGGTCATGCACTGATAACGTGGCTGATCATGCACTGATACCGTGACTGAGCATGGACTGATCACATGACTATCATGTAGTGATCACGTGACTTAATGACGCTGATCATGTGACTGATCATGCGCTGATCATGTTTGCTATCATACACTGATCATGTGCCTCTGGAGGCAATAAACAAAGAGCTGAGTAGGCACGAATCAAACAGTCAGCAGGCAATAATCATGGAACTCAGCTGTGAGGAATCATGCTGCTCAGCTGGCAATAATCAAGCAGCTGAGCAGGAAGGAATTACGCAGTACAGTTGGCAATTGTCAAGCAGATGACAGGCAGGAATCGTGCAGCTCAGCTGGCAATTGTCAAGCAGATGAGCAGACAGTAATCACGCAGCTCAGCAGGCCCTGATCACGTGACTGAGCATGCACTGTTCACGTCGCTGATCACACACCTATCACGTGAATGACCATGCACTGATCACGTGATTGCGCATGCACTGATCACGTAATTGTATGCACTACTCACGTGGCTATCATGCACTGATGACGTGGCTGATCATGCACTGATCATGTGACTGATCATGCACTGATCACGTAGCTATCTTGCACTGGTCACTTGGCTGATCATACACTCATCACGGGACTGATCGTGCACTGATTGCGGCGCTATCATGCATTGACTACATGACTCCACATGCACTGATCACGTGCATGATCATGCACTGATCACGTGGCTGATCATGAATGATCACGTGGCTATCATGCACTGTTCACGTGGCTGATCATGCAATGATCACGTGATTGATCATGCATTGATCACTTGCATATCATGCACTGATCATGTGGCTGATCATACACTGTTCACGTGTCTGACCGTGCACTGATCACGTGGCTGATCATACACTGCTCACGTAACTGATCATGCACTGATCACGTGGCTATCATGCACTGATCACGTGAATGATCATGCACTGATCACGTGACTGACCATGCACTGATCACGTGACTGATCATGCACTGATGAGTTGGCAATCATGCACTGATTACTTGGCTGATCATACACTGATCACGTGACTGATAATGCACTGATCATCTGGCTATCGTGCACTCATTACCTGGCTATCGTGCACTGATCACGTGGTTGATCATACACTGACACGAGACTGATCTTGCACTGATCACGTCTGTATCATGCACTGATCACCTGACTGCCCATGCACTGATCACGTGGATAAACATACACTGATCATGTGACAGATCATGCTTTGATCACGTGGTTATCATGCACTGCTCACGTGGCTGATCATGCAATGATCACGGAGCTACCATGTACTGGTCACGTGACTATCATGCACTGATCACGTATTTGATCATGCACTGATCACGTGGCTGATCATGCACTGAACTCGTTGCTACCATGCACGGTTCACATGGCTGATCATGCGATGTTCACGTAGCTACCATGTACTGGTCACGTGACTATCATGCACTGATCACGTAATTGATCATGCACTGGGCATGTGGCTGATCATGCACTGATCACGTGGCTGATCATGCACTGATACCGTGACTGAGCATGGACTGATCACATGACTATCATGTAGTGATCACGTGACTTAATGACGCTGATCATGCGCTGATCATGTTTGCTATCATACACTGATCATGTGCCTCTGGAGGCAATAAACAAAGAGCTGAGTAGGCACGAATCAAACAGTCAGCAGGCAATAATCATGGAACTCAGCTGTGAGGAATCATGCTGCTCAGCTGGCAATAATCAAGCAGCTGAGCAGGAAGGAATTACGCAGTACAGCTGGCAATTGTCAAGCAGATGACAGGCAGGAATCGTGCAGCTCAGCTGGCAATTGTCAAGCAGATGAGCAGACAGAAATCACGCAGCTCAACAGGCCCTGATCACGTGACTGAGCATGCACTGTTCACGTCGCTGATCACACACCTATCACGTGAATGACCATGCACTGATCACGTGATTGCGCATGCACTGATCACGTAATTGTATGCACTACTCACGTGGCTATCATGCACTGATGACGTGGCTGATCATGCACTGATCATGTGACTGATCATGCACTGATCACGTAGCTATCTTGCACTGGTCACTTGGCTGATCATACACTCATCACGGGACTGATCGTGCACTGATTGCGGCGCTATCATGCATTGACTACATGACTCCACATGCACTGATCACGTGCATGATCATGCACTGATCACGTGGCTGATCATGAATGATCACGTGGCTATCATGCACTGTTCACGTGGCTGATCATGCAATGATCACGTGATTGATCATGCATTGATCACTTGCATATCATGCACTGATCATGTGGCTGATCATACACTGTTCACGTGTCTGACCGTGCACTGATCACGTGGCTGATCATACACTGCTCACGTAACTGATCATGCACTGATCACGTGGCTATCATGCACTGATCACGTGAATGATCATGCACTGATCACGTGACTGACCATGCACTGATCACGTGACTGATCATGCACTGATGAGTTGGCAATCATGCACTGATTACTTGGCTGATCATACACTGATCACGTGACTGATAATGCACTGATCATCTGGCTATCGTGCACTCATTACCTGGCTATCGTGCACTGATCACGTGGTTGATCATACACTGACACGAGACTGATCTTGCACTGATCACGTCTGTATCATGCACTGATCACCTGACTGCCCATGCACTGATCACGTGGATAAACATACACTGATCATGTGACAGATCATGCTTTGATCACGTGGTTATCATGCACTGCTCACGTGGCTGATCATGCAATGATCACGTAGCTACCATGTACTGGTCACGTGAGTGATCATGCACTGATCACGTAATTGATCATACACTGATCAGGTGACTTATCATGCACTGTTCACGAGACTGATCATACACTGTTCACGTAACTGATCATGCACTGATCACGTGGATATCATGCACTGATCACGTGGCTGAACATGCACTGTTCACGTGGCTTATCACACACTTGTCACGTGACTGATCATGCACTGATCACGTGGCTATCATGCACTGCTCACGTGGCTGATCATGCAATGATCACGTAGCAACCATGTACTGGTCACGTGACTGATCATGCACTGATCACGTAATTAATCCTGCACTGATCACCTGACTCATAACGCACTGATCACATGGCTGATCACACACGTATCACGTGACTGATCATGCACTGATCAAGTGGCTATCATGCACTAATCACGTGGCTATCATTCACTGATAACGTGGATATCATGCACTGATCACATGGCTGAACACACACGTATCACATGACTGATCATGCACTGATCACGTGGCTATCATGCACTGATCACGTGGCTGATCATGCAATGATCATGTAGCTACCATGTACTGGTCAGGTGACTGATCATGCACTGATCACGTAATTGATCATGCACTGATCACGTGTCTGATCATGCACTGAACACGTGAATAATCATGCACTGATCACGTGACTGATCATGCACAGATCATGTGGCTATCATGCACTGCTACATGGCTGATCATGCAATGATCACACAGCTACCATGTACTGGTCACGTGACTGATCATGCACTGATGACGTAATTGATCATGCACTGATCATGTGGCTGATCATGCACTGATCACGTGACTGATCATGCACTGACCATGAGACTGAAAATGAACTTATCACGTCTAATCATGCACTGATCACATGACTGCCCATGCACTGGTCATGTGGATGATCATACACTAATCATGTGACAGATCGTGCACTGATCACGTGGCTGATCATGCACTGATACTGTGACTGAGCATGGACTTATCACATGACTATCATGTAGTGATCACGTGACTTAATGGCGCTGATCATGTGACTGATCATGCGCTGATCATGTTTGCTATCATACACTGATCATGTGCCTCTGGAGGCAATAAACAAAGAGCTGAGTAGGCACGAATCAAACAGTCAGCAGGCAATAATCATGGAACTCAGCTGTGAGGAATCATGCTGCTCAGCTGGCAATAATCAAGCAGCTGAGCAGGAAGGAATTACGCAGCACAGCTGGCAATTGTCAAGCAGATGACAGGCAGGAATCGTGCAGCTCAGCTGGCAATTTTCAAGCAGATGAGCAGACAGTAATCACACAGCTCAGCAGGCCCTGATCACGTGACTGAGCATGCACTGTACACGTGGCTGATCATACACTTATCACGTGATTGATCATGCACTGATCACTTGGATATCATGCACTGATCACGTGGCTGACCATACACTGTTCACGTGTCTGACCATGCACTGATCACGTGGCTGATCATACACTGCTCACGTAACTGATCATGCACTGATCACGTGGATGATCATGCACTGGTCACGTGACTGATCATGCCCTGATCAAGTGGCTATCATGCACTGATCACGTGGCTGATCATGCAATGATCATGAAGCTACCATGTACCGGTCACGTGACCGATCATACACCCATCAGGTGACTGATCATGCACTGATCACGTGGCTATATTGCACTGTTAACGTGGCTGATCATACACTGATCACCTGCCTGGTCATGCACAGATCAGGTGACTAATCATGAACTGATTACGTAGCTATCATGTACTGATCACCTGGCTGATCATGCAATGATCATGTGGCTATCATGCAATGATCACGTGGCTATCATGCACTGATCACGTGGCTGATCATGCACTGATCACGTGGTTATCATGCACTGCTCACGTGGCTGATCATGCAATGATCACGCAGCTACAATGTACTGGTCACATGACTGATCATGCACTGATCACGTACTTGACCATGCACTGATCACCTGGCTTATCATGCATTGATTATGTGATTCATCATGTGCTGATCATGTTTGATGTCATACACTGATCATGTGCCTCTGGAGGCAATGAACAAAGAGCAGAGTAGGCAGGAATCAGTAGGAAATAATCATGGAACTCAGCTCTGAGAAATCATGCTGCTCAACTGGCAATAATCAAGTAGATAAGCAGGCAGGAATTATGCAGCACAGATGGCAATTGTCAAGGAGATGACAGGCAGGAATCGTACAGCTCAGCTGGCAATTGTCAAGCAGATGAGCAGACAGTAATCACGAAGCTCAGCAGGCCCTGATCACGTGACTGAGCATGCACTGTTCACGTCGCTGATCACACACCTATCACGTGAATGACCATGCACTGATCACGTGGCTCTCATGCACAGATCACGTGATTGCGCATGCACTGATCACGTAATTGTATGCACTGCTCACGTGGCTATCACGCACTGATGACGTGGCTGATCATGCACTGATCATGTGACTGATCATGCACTGATCATGTAGCTATCTTGCACTGGTCACTTGGCTGATCATACACTCATCACGGGACTGATCGTGCACTGATTGCGGCGCTATCATGCATTGACTACATGACTCCACATGCACTGATCACGTGCATGATCATGCACTGATCACGTGACTGACCATGCACTGATCACGTGACTGATCATGCACTGATCACGTGGCTATCATGCACTGATCATTTGGCTGGTCATACACAGATCATGTGCCTGGTAATGCACTGATCATGTGGCTGATCATGCACTGATCACCTGACTGATCATGCACTGATCACGTGGCTATCATGCACAGATCACATGGCTGATCATGCAATGATCACATGACTACTCATGCACTGATCACGTGGCTGATCATGAATGATCACGTGGCTATCATGCACTGCTCACGTGGCTGATCATGCAATGATCACGTAGCTACCATGTACTGGTCACGTGAGTGATCATGCACTGATCACGTAATTGATCATACACTGATCAGGTGACTTATCATGCACTGTTCACGAGACTGATATGCACTGATCACGTGGATATCATGCACTGATCACGTGTTTGATCATACACTGTTCACGTGTCTGACCATGCACTGCTCACGTGGCTGATCATACACTGTTCACGTAACTGATCATGCACTGATCACGTGGATATCATGCACTGATCACGTGGCTGAACATGCACTGTTCACGTGGCTAATCACACACCTGTCACGTGACTGATCATGCACTGATCACGTGGCACTCATGCACTGATCACGTGGCTGATCATATTCTGCTCACGTAACTGATCATGCACACATCAGGTGGCTATCATGCACTTCTCACCTGGCTGGTCATGCAATGTTCACGTAGCTACCATATACTGGTCACGTGAATGATCATGCACTGATCACGTGACTGATCATACACTGATCACGTGTCTGACCATGCACTGATCACGTGACTGATCATGCACTGATGAGTTGGCAATCATGCACTGATTACTTGGCTGATCATACACTGATCACGTGACTGATAATGCACTGATCATCTGGCTATCGTGCACTCATTACCTGGCTATCGTGCACTGATCACGTGGTTGATCATACACTGATCACGAGACTGATCTTGCACTGATCACGTCTGTATCATGCACTGATCACCTGACTACCCATGCACTGATCACGTGGATAAACATACACTGATCATGTCACAGATCATGCTTTGATCACGTGGTTATCATGCACTGCTCACGTGGCTGATCATGCAATGATCACGTAGCTACCATGTACTGGTCACGTGAGTGATCATGCACTGATCACGTAATTGATCATACACTGATCAGGTGACTTATCATGCACTGTTCACGAGACTGATCATACACTGTTCACGTAACTGATCATGCACTGATCACGTGGATATCATGCACTGATCACGTGGCTGAACATGCACTGTTCACGTGGCTTATCACACACTTGTCACGTGACTGATCATGCACTGATCACGTGGCTATCATGCACTGCTCACGTGGCTGATCATGCAATGATCACGTAGCAACCATATACTGGTCACGTGACTGATCATGCACTGATCACGTAATTAATCCTGCACTGATCACCTGACTCATCACGCACTGATCACATGGCTGATCACACACGTATCACGTGACTGATCATGCACTGATCAAGTGGCTATCATGCACTAATCACGTGGCTATCATTCACTGATAACGTGGATATCATGCACTGATCACGTGGCTGAACACACACGTATCACATGACTGATCATGCACTGATCACGTGGCTATCATGCACTGATCACGTGGCTGATCATGCCCTGATCAAGTGGCTATCATGCACTGATCACGTGGCTGATCATGCAATGATCATGAAGCTACCATGTACCGGTCACATGACCGATCATACACCCATCAGGTGACTGATCATGCACTGATCACGTGGCTATATTGCACTGTTAACGTGGCTGATCATACACTGATCACCTGCCTGGTCATGCACAGATCAGGTGACTAATTATGAACTGATTACGTAGCTATCATGTACTGATCACCTGGCTGATCATGCAATGATCATGTGGCTATCATGCAATGATCACGTGGCTATCATGCACTGATCACGTGGCTGATCATGCACTGATCACGTGGTTATCATGCACTGCTCACGTGGCTGATCATGCAATGATCACGCAGCTACAATGTACTGGTCACATGACTGATCATGCACTGATCACGTACTTGACCATGCACTGATCACCTGGCTTATCATGCATTGATTATGTGATTCATCATGTGCTGATCATGTTTGATGTCATACACTGATCATGTGCCTCTGGAGGCAATGAACAAAGAGCAGAGTAGGCAGGAATCAGTAGGAAATAATCATGGAACTCAGCTCTGAGAAATCATGCTGCTCAACTGGCAATAATCAAGTAGATAAGCAGGCAGGAATTATGCAGCACAGATGGCAATTGTCAAGGAGATGACAGGCAGGAATCGTACAGCTCAGCTGGCAATTGTCAAGCAGATGAGCAGACAGTAATCACGAAGCTCAGCAGGCCCTGATCACGTGACTGAGCATGCACTGTTCACGTCGCTGATCACACACCTATCACGTGAATGACCATGCACTGATCACGTGGCTCTCATGCACAGATCACGTGATTGCGCATGCACTGATCACGTAATTGTATGCACTGCTCACGTGGCTATCACGCACTGATGACGTGGCTGATCATGCACTGATCATGTGACTGATCATGCACTGATCATGTAGCTATCTGGAACTGGTCACTTGGCTGATCATACACTCATCACGGGATTGATCGTGCACTGATTGCGGCGCTATCATGCATTGACTACATGACTTTTCATGCACTGATCACGGGGATGATCATGCACTGATCACGTGACTGACCATGCACTGAACACGTGACTGATTATGCACTGATCACGTGGCTGATCATGCACTGATCACGTGGCTATCATGCACAGATCACGTGGCTGATCATGCAATGATCACGTGACTGATCATGCACTGATCACGTGGCTAATCATGAATGATCACGTGGCTATCATGCACTGCTCACGTGGCTGATCATGCAATGATCACGTAGCTACCATGTACTGGTCACGTGACTGATCATGCAGTGATCACGTGGCTGATCATGCACTGATCACGTGACTGATCATGCACTGATCACATGGCTGATCATGAATGATCACGTGGCTATCATGCACTGTTCACGTGGCTGATCATGCAATGATCACGTGATTGATCATGCATTGATCACTTGCATATCATGCACTGATCATGTGGCTGATCATACACTGTTCACGTGTCTGACCGTGCACTGATCACGTGGCTGATCATACACTGCTCACGTAACTGATCATGCACTGATCACGTGGCTATCATGCACTGATCACGTGAATGATCATGCACTGATCACGTGACTGACCATGCACTGATCACGTGACTGATCATGCACTGATGAGTTGGCAATCATGCACTGATTACTTGGCTGATCATACACTGATCACGTGACTGATAATGCACTGATCACTGGCTATCGTGCACTGCATGATCATACACTGACACGAGACTGATCTTGCACTGATCACGTCTGTATCATGCACTGATCACCTGACTGCCCATGCACTGATCACGTGGATAAACATACACTGATAATGTCACAGATGCATGATCACGCGGCTATCATGCACTGCTCACGTGGCTGATCATGCAATGATCACGTAGCTACCATGTACTGGTCACGTGAGTGATCATGCACTGATCACGTAATTGATCATACACTGATCAGGTGACTTATCATGCACTGTTCACGAGACTGATATGCACTGATCACGTGGATATCATGCACTGATCACGTGTTTGATCATACACTGTTCACGTGTCTGACCATGCACTGCTCACGTGGCTCATCATACACTGTTCACGTAACTGATCATGCACTGATCACGTGGATATCATGCACTGATCACGTGGCTGAACATGCACTGTTCACGTGGCTTATCACACACCTGTCACGTGACTGATCATGCACTGATCACGTGGCACTCATGCACTGATCACGTGGCTGATCATATTCTGCTCACGTAACTGATCATGCACACATCAGGTGGCTATCATGCACTTCTCACCTGGCTGGTCATGCAATGTTCACGTAGCTACCATATACTGGTCACGTGAATGATCATGCACTGATCACGTGACTGATCATACACTGATCACGTGACTGACCATGCACTGATCACGTGACTGATCATGCACTGATGAGTTGGCAATCATGCACTGATTACTTGGCTGATCATACACTGATCACGTGACTGATAATGCACTGATCATCTGGCTATCGTGCACTCAATACCTGGCTATCGTGCACTGATCACGTGGTTGATCATACACTGATCACGAGACTGATCTTGCACTGATCACGTCTGTATCATGCACTGATCACCTGACTACCCATGCACTGATCACGTGGATAAACATACAATGATCATGTCACAGATCATGCTTTGATCACGTGGTTATCATGCACTGCTCACGTGGCTGATCATGCAATGATCACGTAGCTACCATGTACTGGTCACGTGAGTGATCATGCACTGATCACGTAATTGATCATACACTGATCAGGTGACTTATCATGCACTGTTCACGAGACTGATCATACACTGTTCACGTAACTGATCATGCACTGATCACGTGGATATCATGCACTGATCACGTGGCTGAACATGCACTGTTCACGTGGCTTATCACACACTTGTCACGTGACTGATCATGCACTGATCACGTGGCTATCATGCACTGCTCACGTGGCTGATCATGCAATGATCACGTAGCAACCATATACTGGTCACGTGACTGATCATGCACTGATCACGTAATTAATCCTGCACTGATCACCTGACTCATCACGCACTGATCACATGGCTGATCACACACGTATCACGTGACTGATCATGCACTGATCAAGTGGCTATCATGCACTAATCACGTGGCTATCATTCACTGATAACGTGGATATCATGCACTGATCACGTGGCTGAACACACACGTATCACATGACTGATCATGCACTGATCACGTGGCTATCATGCACTGATCACGTGGCTGATCATGCCCTGATCAAGTGGCTATCATGCACTGATCACGTGGCTGATCATGCAATGATCATGAAGCTACCATGTACCGGTCACATGACTGATCATACACCCATCAGGTGACTGATCATGCACTGATCACGTGGCTATATTGCACTGTTAACGTGGCTGATCATACACTGATCACCTGCCTGGTCATGCACAGATCAGGTGACTAATTATGAACTGATTACGTAGCTATCATGTACTGATCACCTGGCTGATCATGCAATGATCATGTGGCTATCATGCAATGATCACGTGGCTATCATGCACTGATCACGTGGCTGATCATGCACTGATCACGTGTTATCATGCACTGCTCACGTGGCTATCATGCAATGATCACGTGGCTACCATGTACTGATCACGTGGCTGATCATGCACTGATCACGTACTTGACCATGCACTGATCACCTGGCTTATCATGCATTGATTATGTGATTCATCATGTGCTGATCATGTTTGATGTCATACACTGATCATGTGCCTCTGGAGGCAATGAACAAAGAGCAGAGTAGGCAGGAATCAGTAGGAAATAATCATGGAACTCAGCTCTGAGAAATCATGCTGCTCAACTGGCAATAATCAAGTAGATAAGCAGGCAGGAATTATGCAGCACAGATGGCAATTGTCAAGGAGATGACAGGCAGGAATCGTACAGCTCAGCTGGCAATTGTCAAGCAGATGAGCAGACAGTAATCACGAAGCTCAGCAGGCCCTGATCACGTGACTGAGCATGCACTGTTCACGTCGCTGATCACACACCTATCACGTGAATGACCATGCACTGATCACGTGGCTCTCATGCACAGATCACGTGATTGCGCATGCACTGATCACGTAATTGTATGCACTGCTCACGTGGCTATCACGCACTGATGACGTGGCTGATCATGCACTGATCATGTGACTGATCATGCACTGATCATGTAGCTATCTTGCACTGGTCACTTGGCTGATCATACACTCATCACGGGACTGATCGTGCACTGATTGCGGCGCTATCATGCATTGACTACATGACTCCACATGCACTGATCACGTGCATGATCATGCACTGATCACGTGACTGACCATGCACTGATCACGTGACTGATCATGCACTGATCACGTGGCTATCATGCACTGATCATTTGGCTGGTCATACACAGATCATGTGCCTGGTAATGCACTGATCATGTGGCTGATCATGCACTGATCACGTGACTGATCATGCACTGATCACGTGTCTATCATGCACTGATCACGTGGCTATCATGCACAGATCACGTGGCTGATCATGCAATGATCACGTAGCTACCATGTACTGGTCACGTGACTGATCATGCACTGATCACGTGGCTGATCATGCACTGATCACGTGACTGATCATGCACTGATCACGTGGCTGATCATGAATGATCACGTGGCTATCATGCACTGCTCACGTGGCTGCTCAGGCAATGATCACGCAGCTACCATGTACTGGTCACATGACTGATCATGCACTGATCACGTACTTGATCATGCACTGATCACCTGGCTTATCATGCATTGATCATGTGACTCATCATGTGCTGATCATGTTTGGTGTCATACACTGATCATGTGCCTCTGGAGGCAATGAACACAGAGCTGAGTAGGCAGGAATCAGTCAGCAGGCAATAATCATGGAACTCAGCTCTGAGAAATCATGCTGCTCAGCTGGCAATAATCAAGTAGATGAGCAGGCAGGAATTACCCAGCACAGGTGGCAAATGTCAAGGAGATGACAGGCAGGAATCGTGCACCTCAGCTGGCAATTGTCAAGCAGAAGAGCAGACAGTAATCACGCAGCTCAGCAGGCCCTGATCACGTGACTGAGCATGCACTGTTCACGTGGATGATCACACACCTATCACGTGACTGATCATGCACTTATCACGTGGCTCTCATGCACTGATCACGTGATTGCGCATGGACTGATCACATAATTGTATGCACTGGTCACGTGGCTATCATGCACTGATGACGTGGCTGATCATGCACTGATCACGTAGCTATCTTGCACTGATATCTTTGCTGATCATACACTCATCACGGGACTGATCATGCACTGATCACGGCGCTATCATGCATTGATTACATGACTCAACATGCACTGATTACCTGGATGATTATACACTGATCACGTGACTGATCATGCACTGATCATGTGACTGACCATGCAGTGATAACGTGACTGAACATGCACTGATGAGTTGGGAATCATGCACTGATTACTTGGCTGATCATTCACTGATCACAGGACTGATAATGCACTGATCATCTGGCTATTGTGCACTCATTATCTGGCTATCCTGCACTGATCACGTGGTTGATCATACACTGATCACGAGACTCATCTTGCACGGATCACGTCTGTATCATGCACTGATCACCTGACTGCCCATGCACTGATCACGTGGATAAACATACACTGATGATGTGACAGATCATGCAGTGATCACGCGGCTATCATGCACTGCTCACGTGGCTGATCATGCAATGATCACGTAGCTACCCTGTACTGGTCATGTGAGTGATCATGCACTGATCACGTAATTGATCATGCACTGATCACGTTGCTGATCATGCTCTGATCTCATTGCTATCATGCACGGTTCACATGGCTGATCATGCAATGATCACGTAGCTACCATGTACTGGTCACGTGACTATCATGCACTGATCACGTAATTGATCATGCACTGATCACGTGGCTGATCATGCACTGATCTCGTTGCTATCATGTACGGTTCACATGGCTGATCATGCAATGTTCACGTAGCTACCATGTACTGGTCACGTGACTATCATGCACTGATCACGTAATTGATCATGCACTGATCACGTGGCTGATCATACACTCATCACGTGACTGATCATGCACTGATCACGTGGCTGATCAGGCAATGATCACGTAGCTACCATGTATTGGTCACGTGAGTGATCATGCACTGATCACGTAATTGATCATGCACTGATCACGTTGCTGATCATGCTCTGATCTCATTGCTATCATGCACGGTTCACATGGCTGATCATGCAATGATCACGTAGCTACCATGTACTGGTCACGTGACTATCATGCACTGATCACGTATTTGATCATGCACTGATCACGTGGCTGATCATGCACTGAACTCGTTGCTACCATGCACGGTTCACATGGCTGATCATGCAATGTTCACGTAGCTACCATGTACTGGTCACGTGACTATCATGCACTGATCACGTAATTGATCATGCACTGGGCATGTGGCTGATCATGCACTGATCACGTGGCTGATCATGCACTGATACCGTGACTGAGCATGGACTGATCACATGACTATCATGTAGTGATCACGTGACTTAATGACGCTGATCATGCGCTGATCATGTTTGCTATCATACACTGATCATGTGCCTCTGGAGGCAATAAACAAAGAGCTGAGTAGGCACGAATCAAACAGTCAGCAGGCAATAATCATGGAACTCAGCTGTGAGGAATCATGCTGCTCAGCTGGCAATAATCAACCAGCTGAGCAGGAAGGAATTACGCAGTACAGTTGGCAATTGTCAAGCAGATGACAGGCAGGAATCGTGCAGCTCAGCTGGCAATTGTCAAGCAGATGAGCAGACAGAAATCACGCAGCTCAACAGGCCCTGATCACGTGACTGAGCATGCACTGTTCACGTCGCTGATCACACACCTATCACGTGAATGACCATGCACTGATCACGTGATTGCGCATGCACTGATCACGTAATTGTATGCACTACTCACGTGGCTATCATGCACTGATGACGTGGCTGATCATGCACTGATCATGTGACTGATCATGCACTGATCACGTAGCTATCTTGCACTGGTCACTTGGCTGATCATACACTCATCACGGGACTGATCGTGCACTGATTGCGGCGCTATCATGCATTGACTACATGACTCCACATGCACTGATCACGTGCATGATCATGCACTGATCACGTAACTGACCATGCACTCATCACGTGACTGATCATGCACTGATCACGTGGCTATCATGCACTGATCATTTGGCTGGTCATACACAGATCATGTGCCTGGTAATGCACTGATCATGTGGCTGATCATGCTCTGATCACGTGACTGATCATGCACTGATCACGTGTCTATCATGCACTGATCACGTGGCTATCATGCACAGATCACGTGGCTGATCATGCAATGATCACGTGACTGATCATGCACTGATCACGTGGCTAATCATGAATGATCACGTGGCTATCATGCACTGCTCACGTGGCTGATCATGCAATGATCACGTAGCTACCATGTACTGGTCACGTGACTGATCATGCAGTGATCACGTGGCTGATCATGCACTGATCACGTGACTGATCATGCACTGATCACATGGCTGATCATGAATGATCACGTGGCTATCATGCACTGTTCACGTGGCTGATCATGCAATGATCACGTGATTGATCATGCATTGATCACTTGCATATCATGCACTGATCATGTGGCTGATCATACACTGTTCACGTGTCTGACCGTGCACTGATCACGTGGCTGATCATACACTGCTCACGTAACTGATCATGCACTGATCACGTGGCTATCATGCACTGATCACGTGAATGAGCATGCACTGATCACGTGACTGACCATGCACTGATCACGTGACTGATCATGCACTGATGAGTTGGCAATCATGCACTGATTACTTGGCTGATCATACACTGATCACGTGACTGATAATGCACTGATCATCTGGCTATCGTGCACTCATTACCTGGCTATCGTGCACTGATCACGTGGTTGATCATACACTGACACGAGACTGATCTTGCACTGATCACGTCTGTATCATGCACTGATCACCTGACTGCCCATGCACTGATCACGTGGATAAACATACACTGATAATGTCACAGATCATGCATGATCACGCGGCTATCATGCACTGCTCACGTGGCTGATCATGCAATGATCACGTAGCTACCATGTACTGGTCACGTGAGTGATCATGCACTGATCACGTAATTGATCATACACTGATCAGGTGACTTATCATGCACTGTTCACGAGACTGATATGCACTGATCACGTGGATATCATGCACTGATCACGTGTTTGATCATACACTGTTCACGTGTCTGACCATGCACTGCTCACGTGGCTGATCATACACTGTTCACGTAACTGATCATGCACTGATCACGTGGATATCATGCACTGATCACGTGGCTGAACATGCACTGTTCACGTGGCTAATCACACACCTGTCACGTGACTGATCATGCACTGATCACGTGGCACTCATGCACTGATCACGTGGCTGATCATATTCTGCTCACGTAACTGATCATGCACACATCAGGTGGCTATCATGCACTTCTCACCTGGCTGGTCATGCAATGTTCACGTAGCTACCATATACTGGTCACGTGAATGATCATGCACTGATCACGTGACTGATCATACACTGATCACGTGACTGACCATGCACTGATCACGTGACTGATCATGCACTGATGAGTTGGCAATCATGCACTGATTACTTGGCTGATCATACACTGATCACGTGACTGATAATGCACTGATCATCTGGCTATCGTGCACTCATTACCTGGCTATCGTGCACTGATCACGTGGTTGATCATACACTGATCACGAGACTGATCTTGCACTGATCACGTCTGTATCATGCACTGATCACCTGACTACCCATGCACTGATCACGTGGATAAACATACACTGATCATGTCACAGATCATGCTTTGATCACGTGGTTATCATGCACTGCTCACGTGGCTGATCATGCAATGATCACGTAGCTACCATGTACTGGTCACGTGAGTGATCATGCACTGATCACGTAATTGATCATACACTGATCAGGTGACTTATCATGCACTGTTCACGAGACTGATCATACACTGTTCACGTAACTGATCATGCACTGATCACGTGGATATCATGCACTGGTCACGTGGCTGATCATGCACTGTTCACGTGGCTTATCACACACTTGTCACGTGACTGATCATGCACTGATCACGTGGCTATCATGCACGGCTCACGTGGCTGATCATGCAATGATCACGTAGCAACCATATACTGGTCACGTGACTGATCATGCACTGATCACGTAATTAATCCTGCACTGATCACCTGACTCATCACGCACTGATCACATGGCTGATCACACACGTATCACGTGACTGATCATGCACTGATCAAGTGGCTATCATGCACTAATCACGTGGCTACCATTCACTGATAACGTGGATATCATGCACTGATCACGTGGCTGAACACACACGTATCACATGACTGATCATGCACTGATCACGTGGCTATCATGCACTGATCACGTGGCTGATCATGCCCTGATCAAGTGGCTATCATGCACTGATCACGTGGCTGATCATGCAATGATCATGAAGCTACCATGTACCGGTCACATGACCGATCATACACCCATCAGGTGACTGATCATGCACTGATCACGTGGCTATATTGCACTGTTAACGTGGCTGATCATACACTGATCACCTGCCTGGTCATGCACAGATCAGGTGACTAATTATGAACTGATTACGTAGCTATCATGTACTGATCACCTGGCTGATCATGCAATGATCATGTGGCTATCATGCAATGATCACGTGGCTATCATGCACTGATCACGTGGCTGATCATGCACTGATCACGTGGTTATCATGCACTGCTCACGTGGCTGATCATGCAATGATCACGCAGCTACAATGTACTGGTCACATGACTGATCATGCACTGATCACGTACTTGACCATGCACTGATCACCTGGCTTATCATGCATTGATTATGTGATTCATCATGCGCTGATCATGTTTGATGTCATACACTGATCATGTGCCTCTGGAGGCAATGAACAAAGAGCAGAGTAGGCAGGAATCAGTAGGAAATAATCATGGAACTCAGCTCTGAGAAATCATGCTGCTCAACTGGCAATAATCAAGTAGATAAGCAGGCAGGAATTATGCAGCACAGATGGCAATTGTCAAGGAGATGACAGGCAGGAATCGTACAGCTCAGCTGGCAATTGTCAAGCAGATGAGCAGACAGTAATCACGAAGCTCAGCAGGCCCTGATCACGTGACTGAGCATGCACTGTTCACGTCGCTGATCACACACCTATCACGTGAATGACCATGCACTGATCACGTGGCTCTCATGCACAGATCACGTGATTGCGCATGCACTGATCACGTAATTGTATGCACTGCTCACGTGGCTATCACGCACTGATGACGTGGCTGATCATGCACTGATCATGTGACTGATCATGCACTGATCATGTAGCTATCTTGAACTGGTCACTTGGCTGATCATACACTCATCACGGGATTGATCGTGCACTGATTGCGGCGCTATCATGCATTGACTACATGACTTTTCATGCACTGATCACGGGGATGATCATGCACTGATCACGTGACTGACCATGCACTGAACACGTGACTGATTATGCACTGATCACGTGGCTGATCATGCACTGATCACGTGGCTATCATGCACAGATCACGTGGCTGATCATGCAATGATCACGTGACTGATCATGCACTGATCACGTGGCTAATCATGAATGATCACGTGGCTATCATGCACTGCTCACGTGGCTGATCATGCAATGATCACGTAGCTACCATGTACTGGTCACGTGACTGATCATGCAGTGATCACGTGGCTGATCATGCACTGATCACATGACTGATCATGCACTGATCACATGGCTGATCATGAATGATCACGTGGCTATCATGCACTGTTCACGTGGCTGATCATGCAATGATCACGTGATTGATCATGCATTGATCACTTGCATATCATGCACTGATCATGTGGCTGATCATACACTGTTCACGTGTCTGACCGTGCACTGATCACGTGGCTGATCATACACTGCTCACGTAACTGATCATGCACTGATCACGTGGCTATCATGCACTGATCACGTGAATGATCATGCACTGATCACGTGACTGACCATGCACTGATCACGTGACTGATCATGCACTGATGAGTTGGCAATCATGCACTGATTACTTGGCTGATCATACACTGATCACGTGACTGATAATGCACTGATCATCTGGCTATCGTGCACTCATTACCTGGCTATCGTGCACTGATCACGTGGTTGATCATACACTGACACGAGACTGATCTTGCACTGATCACGTCTGTATCATGCACTGATCACCTGACTGCCCATGCACTGATCACGTGGATAAACATACACTGATAATGTCACAGATCATGCATGATCACGCGGCTATCATGCACTGCTCACGTGGCTGATCATGCAATGATCACGTAGCTACCATGTACTGGTCACGTGAGTGATCATGCACTGATCACGTAATTGATCATACACTGATCAGGTGACTTATCATGCACTGTTCACGAGACTGATATGCACTGATCACGTGGATATCATGCACTGATCACGTGTTTGATCATACACTGTTCACGTGTCTGACCATGCACTGCTCACGTGGCTGATCATACACTGTTCACGTAACTGATCATGCACTGATCACGTGGATATCATGCACTGATCACGTGGCTGAACATGCACTGTTCACGTGGCTAATCACACACCTGTCACGTGACTGATCATGCACTGATCACGTGGCACTCATGCACTGATCACGTGGCTGATCATATTCTGCTCACGTAACTGATCATGCACACATCAGGTGGCTATCATGCACTTCTCACCTGGCTGGTCATGCAATGTTCACGTAGCTACCATATACTGGTCACGTGAATGATCATGCACTGATCACGTGACTGATCATACACTGATCACGTGACTGACCATGCACTGATCACGTGACTGATCATGCACTGATGAGTTGGCAATCATGCACTGATTACTTGGCTGATCATACACTGATCACGTGACTGATAATGCACTGATCATCTGGCTATCGTGCACTCATTACCTGGCTATCGTGCACTGATCACGTGGTTGATCATACACTGATCACGAGACTGATCTTGCACTGATCACGTCTGTATCATGCACTGATCACCTGACTACCCATGCACTGATCACGTGGATAAACATACACTGATCATGTCACAGATCATGCTTTGATCACGTGGTTATCATGCACTGCTCACGTGGCTGATCATGCAATGATCACGTAGCTACCATGTACTGGTCACGTGAGTGATCATGCACTGATCACGTAATTGATCATACACTGATCAGGTGACTTATCATGCACTGTTCACGAGACTGATCATACACTGTTCACGTAACTGATCATGCACTGATCACGTGGATATCATGCACTGATCACGTGGCTGAACATGCACTGTTCACGTGGCTTATCACACACTTGTCACGTGACTGATCATGCACTGATCACGTGGCTATCATGCACTGCTCACGTGGCTGATCATGCAATGATCACGTAGCAACCATATACTGGTCACGTGACTGATCATGCACTGATCACGTAATTAATCCTGCACTGATCACCTGACTCATCACGCACTGATCACATGGCTGATCACACACGTATCACGTGACTGATCATGCACTGATCAAGTGGCTATCATGCACTAATCACGTGGCTATCATTCACTGATAACGTGGATATCATGCACTGATCACGTGGCTGAACACACACGTATCACATGACTGATCATGCACTGATCACGTGGCTATCATGCACTGATCACGTGGCTGATCATGCCCTGATCAAGTGGCTATCATGCACTGATCACGTGGCTGATCATGCAATGATCATGAAGCTACCATGTACCGGTCACATGACCGATCATACACCCATCAGGTGACTGATCATGCACTGATCACGTGGCTATATTGCACTGTTAACGTGGCTGATCATACACTGATCACCTGCCTGGTCATGCACAGATCAGGTGACTAATTATGAACTGATTACGTAGCTATCATGTACTGATCACCTGGCTGATCATGCAATGATCATGTGGCTATCATGCAATGATCACGTGGCTATCATGCACTGATCACGTGGCTGATCATGCACTGATCACGTGGTTATCATGCACTGCTCACGTGGCTGATCATGCAATGATCACGCAGCTACAATGTACTGGTCACATGACTGATCATGCACTGATCACGTACTTGACCATGCACTGATCACCTGGCTTATCATGCATTGATTATGTGATTCATCATGTGCTGATCATGTTTGATGTCATACACTGATCATGTGCCTCTGGAGGCAATGAACAAAGAGCAGAGTAGGCAGGAATCAGTAGGAAATAATCATGGAACTCAGCTCTGAGAAATCATGCTGCTCAACTGGCAATAATCAAGTAGATAAGCAGGCAGGAATTATGCAGCACAGATGGCAATTGTCAAGGAGATGACAGGCAGGAATCGTACAGCTCAGCTGGCAATTGTCAAGCAGATGAGCAGACAGTAATCACGAAGCTCAGCAGGCCCTGATCACGTGACTGAGCATGCACTGTTCACGTCGCTGATCACACACCTATCACGTGAATGACCATGCACTGATCACGTGGCTCTCATGCACAGATCACGTGATTGCGCATGCACTGATCACGTAATTGTATGCACTGCTCACGTGGCTATCACGCACTGATGACGTGGCTGATCATGCACTGATCATGTGACTGATCATGCACTGATCATGTAGCTATCTTGCACTGGTCACTTGGCTGATCATACACTCATCACGGGACTGATCGTGCACTGATTGCGGCGCTATCATGCATTGACTACATGACTCCACATGCACTGATCACGTGCATGATCATGCACTGATCACGTGACTGACCATGCACTGATCACGTGACTGATCATGCACTGATCACGTGGCTATCATGCACTGATCATTTGGCTGGTCATACACAGATCATGTGCCTGGTAATGCACTGATCATGTGGCTGATCATGCACTGATCACGTGACTGATCATGCACTGATCACGTGTCTATCATGCACTGATCACGTGGCTATCATGCACAGATCACGTGGCTGATCATGCAATGATCACGTAGCTACCATGTACTGGTCACGTGACTGATCATGCACTGATCACGTGGCTGATCATGCACTGATCACGTGACTGATCATGCACTGATCACGTGGCTGATCATGAATGATCACGTGGCTATCATGCACTGCTCACGTGGCTGCTCAGGCAATGATCACGCAGCTACCATGTACTGGTCACATGAATGATCATGCACTGATCACGTACTTGATCATGCACTGATCACCTGGCTTATCATGCATTGATCATGTGACTCATCATGTGCTGATCATGTTTGGTGTCATACACTGATCATGTGCCTCTGGAGGCAATGAACACAGAGCTGAGTAGGCAGGAATCAGTCAGCAGGCAATAATCATGGAACTCAGCTCTGAGAAATCATGCTGCTCAGCTGGCAATAATCAAGTAGATGAGCAGGCAGGAATTACCCAGCACAGGTGGCAAATGTCAAGGAGATGACAGGCAGGAATCGTGCACCTCAGCTGGCAATTGTCAAGCAGAAGAGCAGACAGTAATCACGCAGCTCAGCAGGCCCTGATCACGTGACTGAGCATGCACTGTTCACGTGGATGATCACACACCTATCACGTGACTGATCATGCACTTATCACGTGGCTCTCATGCACTGATCACGTGATTGCGCATGGACTGATCACATAATTGTATGCACTGGTCACGTGGCTATCATGCACTGATGACGTGGCTGATCATGCACTGATCACGTAGCTATCTTGCACTGATATCTTTGCTGATCATACACTCATCACGGGACTGATCATGCACTGATCACGGCGCTATCATGCATTGATTACATGACTCAACATGCACTGATTACCTGGATGATTATACACTGATCACGTGACTGATCATGCACTGATCATGTGACTGACCATGCAGTGATAACGTGACTGAACATGCACTGATGAGTTGGGAATCATGCACTGATTACTTGGCTGATCATTCACTGATCACAGGACTGATAATGCACTGATCATCTGGCTATTGTGCACTCATTATCTGGCTATCCTGCACTGATCACGTGGTTGATCATACACTGATCACGAGACTCATCTTGCACGGATCACGTCTGTATCATGCACTGATCACCTGACTGCCCATGCACTGATCACGTGGATAAACATACACTGATGATGTGACAGATCATGCAGTGATCACGTGGCTATCATGCACTGCTCACGTGGCTGATCATGCAATGATCACGTAGCTACCCTGTACTGGTCACGTGAGTGATCATGCACTGATCACGTAATTGATCATGCACTGATCACGTTGCTGATCATGCTCTGATCTCATTGCTATCATGCACGGTTCACATGGCTGATCATGCAATGATCACGTAGCTACCATGTACTGGTCACGTGACTATCATGCACTGATCACGTAATTGATCATGCACTGATCACGTGGCTGATCATGCACTGATCTCGTTGCTATCATGCACGGTTCACATGGCTGATCATGCAATGTTCACGTAGCTACCATGTACTGGTCACGTGACTATCATGCACTGATCACGTAATTGATCATGCACTGATCACGTGGCTGATCATACACTGATCACGTGACTGATCATGCACTGATCACGTGGCTGATCAGGCAATGATCACGTAGCTACCATGTATTGGTCACGTGAGTGATCATGCACTGATCACGTATTTGATCATGCACTGATCACGTTGCTGATCATGCTCTGATCTCATTGCTATCATGCACGGTTCACATGGCTGATCATGCAATGATCACGTAGCTACCATGTACTGGTCACGTGACTATCATGCACTGATCACGTAATTGATCATGCACTGATCACGTGGCTGATCATGCACTGAACTCGTTGCTACCATGCACGGTTCACATGGCTGATCATGCAATGTTCACGTAGCTACCATGTACTGGTCACGTGACTATCATGCACTGATCACGTAATTGATTATGCACTGATCACGTGGCTGATCATGCACTAATCACGTGACTGGTCATGCACTGATCACGTGGCTGATCATGCACTGATACCGTGACTGAGCATGGACTGATCACATGACTATCATGTAGTGATCACGTGACTTAATGACGCTGATCATGCGCTGATCATGTTTGCTATCATACACTGATCATGTGCCTCTGGAGGCAATAAACAAAGAGCTGAGTAGGCACGAATCAAACAGTCAGCAGGCAATAATCATGGAACTCAGCTGTGAGGAATCATGCTGCTCAGCTGGCAATAATCAAGCAGCTGAGCAGGAAGGAATTACGCAGTACAGCTGGCAATTGTCAAGCAGCTGACAGGCAGGAATCGTGCAGCTCAGCTGGCAATTGTCAAGCAGATGAGCAGACAGTAATCACGCAGCTCAGCAGGCCCTGATCACGTGACTGAGCATGCACTGTTCACGTCGCTGATCACACACCTATCACATGAATGACCATGCACTGATCATGTGATTGCGCATGCACTGATCACGTAATTGTATGCACTACTCACGTGGCTATCATGCACTGATGACGTGGCTGATCATGCACTGATCATGTGACTGATCATGCACTGATCACGTAGCTATCTTGCACTGGTCACTTGGCTGATCATATACTCATCACGGGACTGATCGTGCACTGATTGCGGCGCTATCATGCATTGACTACATGACTCCACATGCACTGATCACGTGCATGATCATGCACTGATCACGTAACTGACCATGCACTCATCACGTGACTGATCATGCACTGATCACGTGGCTATCATGCACTGATCATTTGGCTGGTCATACACTGATCATGTGCCTGGTAATGCACTGATCATGTGGCTGATCATGCTCTGATCACGTGACTGATCATGCACTGATCACGTGTCTATCATGCACTGATCACGTGGCTATCATGCACAGATCACGTGGCTGATCATGCAATGATCACGTGACTGATCATGCACTGATCACGTGGCTAATCATGAATGATCACGTGGCTATCATGCACTGCTCACGTGGCTGATCATGCAATGATCACGTAGCTACCATGTACTGGTCACGTGACTGATCATGCAGTGATCACGTGGCTGATCATGCACTGATCACGTGACTGATCATGCACTGATCACGTGGCTCATCATGAATGATCACGTGGCTATCATGCACTGTTCACGTGGCTGATCATGCAATGATCACGTGATTGATCATGCATTGATCACTTGCATATCATGCACTGATCATGTGGCTGATCATACACTGTTCACGAGTCTGACCGTGCACTGATCACGTGGCTGATCATACACTGCTCACGTAACTGATCATGCACTGATCACGTGGCTATCATGCACTGATCACGTGAATGATCATGCACTGATCACGTGACTGACCATGCACTGATCACGTGACTGATCATGCACTGATGAGTTGGCAATCATGCACTGATTACTTGGCTGATCATACACTGATCACATGACTGATAATGCACTGATCATCTGGCTATCGTGCACTCATTACCTGGCTATCGTGCACTGATCACGTGGTTGATCATACACTGACACGAGACTGATCTTGCACTGATCACGTCTGTATCATGCACTGATCACCTGACTGCCCATGCACTGATCACGTGGATAAACATACACTGATAATGTCACAGATCATGCATGATCACGCGGCTATCATGCACTGCTCACGTGGCTGATCATGCAATGATCACGTAGCTACCATGTACTGGTCACGTGAGTGATCATGCACTGATCACGTAATTGATCATACACTGATCAGGTGACTTATCATGCACTGTTCACGAGACTGATATGCACTGATCACGTGGATATCATGCACTGATCACGTGTTTGATCATACACTGTTCACGTGTCTGACCATGCACTGCTCACGTGGCTGATCATACACTGTTCACGTAACTGATCATGCACTGATCACGTGGATATCATGCACTGATCACGTGGCTGAACATGCACTGTTCACGTGGCTAATCACACACCTGTCACGTGACTGATCATGCACTGATCACGTGGCACTCATGCACTGATCACGTGGCTGATCATATTCTGCTCACGTAACTGATCATGCACACATCAGGTGGCTATCATGCACTTCTCACCTGGCTGGTCATGCAATGTTCACGTAGCTACCATATACTGGTCACGTGAATGATCATGCACTGATCACGTGACTGATCATACACTGATCACGTGACTGACCATGCACTGATCACGTGACTGATCATGCACTGATGAGTTGGCAATCATGCACTGATTACTTGGCTGATCATACACTGATCACGTGACTGATAATGCACTGATCATCTGGCTATCGTGCACTCATTACCTGGCTATCGTGCACTGATCACGTGGTTGATCATACACTGATCACGAGACTGATCTTGCACTGATCACGTCTGTATCATGCACTGATCACCTGACTACCCATGCACTGATCACGTGGATAAACATACACTGATCATGTCACAGATCATGCTTTGATCACGTGGTTATCATGCACTGCTCACGTGGCTGATCATGCAATGATCACGTAGCTACCATGTACTGGTCACGTGAGTGATCATGCACTGATCACGTAATTGATCATACACTGATCAGGTGACTTATCATGCACTGTTCACGAGACTGATCATACACTGTTCACGTAACTGATCATGCACTGATCACGTGGATATCATGCACTGATCACGTGGCTGAACATGCACTGTTCACGTGGCTTATCACACACTTGTCACGTGACTGATCATGCACTGATCACGTGGCTATCATGCACTGCTCACGTGGCTGATCATGCAATGATCACGTAGGAACCATATACTGGTCACGTGACTGATCATGCACTGATCACGTAATTAATCCTGCACTGATCACCTGACTCATCACGCACTGATCACATGGCTGATCACACACGTATCACGTGACTGATCATGCACTGATCAAGTGACTATCATGCACTAATCACGTGGCTATCATTCACTGATAACGTGGATATCATGCACTGATCACATGGCTGAACACACACGTATCACATGACTGATCATGCACTGATCACGTGGCTATCATGCACTGATCACGTGGCTGATCATGCAATGATCATGTAGCTACCATGGACTGGTCAGGTGACTGATCATGCACTGATCACGTAATTGATCATGCACTGATCACGTGTCTGATCATGCACTGAACACGTGAATAATCATGCACTGATCACGTGACTGATCATGCACTGATCATGTGGCTATCATGCACTGCTACATGGCTGATCATGCAATGATCACACAGCTACCATGTACTGGTCACGTGACTGATCATGCACTGATGACGTAATTGATCATGCACTGATCATGTGGCTGATCATGCACTAATCACGTGACTGATCATGCACTGATCACGTGGCTATCATGCACTGACCATGAGACTGAAAATGAACTTATCACGTCTAATCATGCACTGATCACATGACTGCCCATGCACTGGTCATGTGGATGATCATACACTAATCATGTGACAGATCGTGCACTGATCACGTGGCTGATCATGCACTGATACTGTGACTGAGCATGGACTGATCACATGACTATCATGTAGTGATCACGTGACTTAATGGCGCTGATCATGTGACTGATCATGCGCTGATCATGTTTGCTATCATACACTGATCATGTGCCTCTGGAGGCAATAAACAAAGAGCTGAGTAGGCACGAATCAAACAGTCAGCAGGCAATAATCATGGAACTCAGCTGTGAGGAATCATGCTGCTCAGCTGGCAATAATCAAGCAGCTGAGCAGGCAGGAATTACGCAGCACAGCTGGCAATTGTAAAGCAGATGACAGGCAGGAATCGTGCAGCTCAGCTGGCAATTTTCAAGCAGATGAGCAGACAGTAATCACGCAGCTCAGCAGGCCCTGATCACGTGACTGAGCATGCAGTGTACACGTGGCTGATCATACACTTATCACGTGATTGATCATGCACTGATCACTTGGATATCATGCACTGATCACGTGGCTGATCATACACTGTTCACGTGTCTGACAATGCACTGATCACGTGGCTGATCATACACTGCTCACGTAACTGATCATGCACTGATCACGTGGATGATCATGCACTGGTCACGTGACTGATCATGCCCTGATCAAGTGGCTATCATGCACTGATCACGTGGCTGATCATGCAATGATCATGAAGCTACCATGTACCGGTCACGTGACCGATCATACAACCATCAGGTGACTGATCATGCACTGATCACGTGGCTATATTGCACTGTTAACGTGGCTGATCATACACTGATCACCTGCCTGATCATGCACAGATCAGGTGACTAATCATGAACTGATTACGTAGATATCATGTACTGATCACCTGGCTGATCATGCAATGATCATGTGGCTATCATGCAATGATCACGTGGCTATCATGCACTGATCACGTGGCTGATCATGCACTGATACTGTGACTGAGCATGGACTGATCACATGACTATCATGTAGTGATCACGTGACTTAATGGCCCTGATCTTGTGACTGATCATACGCTGATCATGTTTGATTTCATACACTGATCATGTGCCTCTGGTGGCAATAAACAAAGAGCTGAGTAGGCACGAATCAAACAGTCAGCAGGCAAAAATCATGGAACGCAACTGTGAGGAATCATGCTGCTCAGCTGGCAATAATCAAGCAGCTGAGCAGGCAGGAATTACACAGCACAGCTGGCAATTGTCAAGCAGATGACAGGCAGGAATCATGCAGCTCAGCTGGCAATTGTCAAGCAGATGAGCAGACAGGAATCACGCAGCTCAGCAGGTCCTGATCACGTGACTGAGCATGCACTGTTAACGTGGCTGATCATACACTGATCACGTGATTGATCATGCACTGATCACTTGGATATCATGCACTGATCACGTGGCTGATCATACACTGTTCACGTGTCTGACCATGCACTGATCACATGGCTGATCATACACTGCTCACGTAACTGATCATGCACTGATCACGTAATTGATCATGCACTGATCACGTGGCTGATCATGCAATGATCATGTAGCTACCATGTACTGGTCCCGTGAGTGACCATGCACTGATCACGTGGCTGATCATGCACTGATCACGTGGCTGATCATGCACTGAACACGTTACTGATCATGCATGTATCACGTGACTGATCATGTACAGATCAGGTAAATAATCATGAAGTGATAACGTGGCTATCCTGCACTGATCACGTGGATAACATGCACTGATCACGTGGCTGATCACACACGTATCACGTGACTGATCATGCACTGATCACGTGGCTATCATGCACTGATCACGTGGCTACCATGCACTGATCACGTGGCTGATCATGCACTGATCAGGTAACTGATCATGCACTGATCACGTGACTGATCATGCACAGATCACGTGACTGATCATGCACAGATCACGTGACTGATCATGCACTGATCACGCAGCTACCATGTACTGGTCACATGACTGATCATGCACTGATCACATAATTGATCATGCACTGATCACCTGGCTTATCATGCATTGATTATATGACTGATCATGTGCTGATCATGTTTGGTGTCACACACTGATCATGTGCCTCTGGAGGCAATGAACATAGAGCTGAGTAGGAAGGAATCAGTCAGCAGGCTATAATCATGGAACTCACCTCTGAGAAATCATGCTGCTCAGCTGGCAATAATCAAGTAGATGAGCAGGCAGGAATTACGCAGCACAGGTGGCAATTGTCAAGGAGATGACAGGCAGGAATCGTGCAGCTCAGCTGGAAATTGTCAAGCAGATGAGCAGACAGTAATCACACAGCTCAGCAGGCCCTGATCACGTGACTCAGCATGCACTGTTCACGTGGATGATCACACACCTATCACGTGACTGATCAGGCACTGATCATGTTACTGATCATGCACTGATCACGTGGCTATAATGCAATGATCACTTGGCTGGGCATACACTGATCACCTGCCTGGTCATGCACTGATCACGTGGCTAATCATGCACTGATAACGTGACTGATCATGCACTGATCTCGTGTCTGATCATGCACTGATCACGTGGCTATCATGCACTGATCACGTGGCTGATCATGCAATGATCACGCAGCTACAATGTACTGGTCACATGACTGATCATGCACTGATCACGTACTTGACCATGCACTGATCACCTGGCTTATCATGCATTGATTATGTGATTCATCATGTGCTGATCATGTTTGATGTCATACACTGATCATGTGCCTCTGGAGACAATGAACAAAGAGCCGAGTAGGCAGGAATCAGTAGGCAATAATCATGGAACTCAGCTCTGAGAAATCATGCTGCTCAACTGGCAATAATCAAGTAGATGAGCAGGCAGGAATTATGCAGCACAGATGGCAATTGTCAAGGAGATGACAGGCAGGAATCGTACAGCTCAGCTGGCAATTGTCAAGCAGATGAGCAGACAGTAATCACGAAGCTCAGCAGGCCCTGATCACGTGACTGAGCATGCACTGTTCACGTCGCTGATCACACACCTATCACGTGAATGACCATGCACTGATCACGTGGCTCTCATGCACAGATCACGTGATTGCGCATGCACTGCTCACGTAATTGTATGCACTGCTCACGTGGCTATCATGCACTGATGACGTGGCTGATCATGCACTGATCATGTGACTGATCATGCACTGATCACGTAGCTATCTTGCACTGGTCACTTGGCTGATCATACACTCATCACGGGACTGATCGTGCACTGATTGCGGGGCTATCATGCATTGACTACATGACTCCACATGCACTGATCACGTGCATGATCATGCACTGATCACGTGACTGACCATGCGCTCATCTCGTGACTGATCATGCACTGATCACGTGGCTATCATGCACTGATCATTTGGCTGGTCATACACTGATCATGTGCCTGGTAATTCACTGATCATGTGGCTGATCATGCACTGATCACGTGACTGATCATGCACTGATCACGTGTCTATCATGCACTGATCACGTGGCTATCATGCACAGATCACGTGGCTGATCATGCAATGATCACGTGACTGATCATGCACTGATCACGTGGCTGATCATGAATGATCACGTGGCTATCATGCACTGCTCACGTGGCTGATCATGCAATGATCACGTAGCTACCATGTACTCGTCACGTGACTGATCATGCACTGATCACGTGGCTGATCATGCACTGATCACGTGACTGATCATGCACTGATCACGTGGCTGATCATGAATGATCACGTGGCTATCATGCACTGCTCACGTGGCTGATCATGCAATGATCACGCAGCTACCATGTACTGGTCACATGACTGATCATGCACTGATCACGCACTTGATCAGGCATTGATCACCTGGCTTATCATGCATTGATCATGTGACTCATCATGTGCTGATCATGTTTGGTGTCATACACTGATCATGTGCCTCTGGAGGCAATGAACACAGAGCTGAGTAGGCAGGAATCAGTCAGCAGGCAATAATCATGGAACTCAGCTCTGAGAAATCATGCTGCTCAGCTGGCAATAATCAAGTAGATGAGCAGGCAGGAATTATGCAGCACAGATGGCAATTGTCAAGGAGATGACAGGCAGGAATCGTACAGCTCAGCTGGCAATTGTCAAGCAGATGAGCAGACAGTAATCACGAAGCTCAGCAGGCCCTGATCACGTGACTGAGCATGCACTGTTCACGTCGCTGATCACACACCTATCACGTGAATGACCATGCACTGATCACGTGGCTCTCATGCACAGATCACGTGATTGCCCATGCACTGATCACGTAATTGTATGCACTGCTCATGTGGCTATCATGCACTGATGACGTGGCTGATCATACACTGATCACGTGACTGACCATGCACTGATCACGTGAATGACCATGCACTGATCACGTGGCTCTCATGCACAGATCACGTGATTGCGCATGCACTGATCACGTAATTGTATGCACTGCTCACGTGGCTATCATGCACTGATGACGTGGCTGATAATGCACTGATCACGTGCATGATCATGCACTGATCACGTGACTGACCATGCACTGATCACGTGACTGATCATGCACTGATCACGTGGCTATCATGCACTGATCATTTGGCTGGTCATACACAGATCATGTGCCTGGTAATGCACTGATCATGTGGCTGATCATGCACTGATCACGTGACTGATCATGCACTGATCACGGGTCTATCATGCACTGATCACGTGGCTATCATGCACAGATCACATGGCTGATCATGCAATGATCACGTGACTGATCATGCACTGATCACGTGGCTGATCATGAATGATCACGTGGCTATCATGCACTGCTCACGTGGCTGCTCATGCAATGATCACGCAGCTACCATGTACTGGTCACATAACTGATCATGCACTGATCACGTACTTGATCATGCACTGATCACCTGGCTTATCATGCATTGATCATGTGACTCATCATGTGCTGATCATGTTTGGTGTCATACACTGATCATGTGCCTCTGGAGGCAATGAACACAGAGCTGAGTAGGCAGGAATCAGTCAGCAGGGGCAATAATCATGGAACTCAGCTCTGAGAAATCATGCTGCTCAGCTGGCAATAATCAAGTAGATGAGCAGGCAGGAATTACCCAGCACAGGTGGCAAATGTCAAGGAGATGACAGGCAGGAGTCGTGCAGCTCAGCTGGCAATTGTCAAGCAGAAGAGCAGACAGTAATCACGCAGCTCAGCAGGCCCTGATCACGTGACTGAGCATGCACTGTTCACGTCGCTGATCACACACCTATCACGTGAATGATCATGCACTGATCACGTGGCTCTCATGCACTGATCACATGATTGCGCATGCTCTGATCACGTAATTGTATGCACTGCTCACGTGGCTATCATGCACTGATGACGTGGCTGATCATGCACTGATCATGTGAGTGATCATGCACTGATCACGTAGCTATCTTGCACTGATCACTTGGCTGATCATACACTCATCACGGGACTGATCTTGCACTGATTACGGCGCTATCATGCATTGACTACATGACTTTTCATGCACTGATCACGTGAAAGATCATGCACTGATCACGTAATTGATCATGCACTGGTCATGTGGCTGATCATGCACTGATCACGTGGCTGATCATACACTGATCACGTGACTGATCATGCACTGATCACGTGACTGATCATGCACTGATCACGTGGCTATCAAGCACTGATCACTTGGCTGGTCATACTGATCACGTGGCTGATCATGCACTGATCACGTGGCTGATCATGCACTGATCACGTGACTGATCATGCACTGATCACGTGGCTGATCATGCACTGATCACGTGACTGATCATGCACTGATCACGTGGCTATCATGCAGTGATCACGTGGCTATCATGCACAGATCACATGGCTGATCATGCAATGATCTCGTAGCTACCATATACTGGTCACGTGACTGATCATGCACTGATCACGTGGCTGATCATGCACTGATCACGTGACTGATCATGCACTGTTCACGAGACTCATCATGCACTGATCACGTGGATATCATGCACTGATCACGTGTTTGATCATCCACTGTTCACGTGTCTGACCATGCACTGCTCACGTGGCTGATCATACACTGTTCACGTAACTGATCATGCACTGATCACGTGGATATCATGCACTGATCACGTGGCTGAACATGCACTGTTCACGTGGCTTACCACACACCTGTCACGTGACTGATCATGCACTGATCACGTGGCACTCATGCACTGATCACATGGCTGATCATACTCTGCTCACGTAACTGATCATGCACACATCACGTGGCTATCATGCACTTCTCACCTGTCTGGTCATGCAATGTTCACGTAGCTACCATATACTGGTCACGTGACTGATCATGCTCAGATCACGTAAATGATCATGCACTGTTCAGTTGACTGATCATGTACTGATCACGTGACTGATCATGCACTGATCACGTGGCTATCATGCACTGCTCACGTGGCTGATCATGCAATGATCACGTAGCAACCATGCACTGGTCACGTGACTGATCATGCACTGATCACGTAATTAATCCTGCACTGATCACCTGACTCATCACGCACTGATCGCATGGCTGAACACACACGTATCACGTGACTGATCATGCACTGATCAAGTGGCTATCATGCACTAATCACGTGGCTATCATTCACTGATAACGTGGATATCATGCACTGATCACGTGGCTGAACACACACGTATCACATGACTGATCATGCACTGAACACGTGGCTATCATGCACTGATCACGTGCCTGATCATGCAATGATCATGTAGCTACCATGTACTGGTCACGTGACTGATCATGCACTGATCACGTGTCTGATCATGCACTGAACACGTGAATAATCATGCACTGATCATGTGACTGATCATGCACTGATCATGTGGCTATCATGCACTTCTACTTGGCTGATCATGCAATGATCACACAGCTACCATGTACTGGTCACGTTACTGATAATGCACTGATGACGTAATTGATCATGCACTGATCATTTGGCTGATCATGCACTGACACGTGGCTATCATGCACTGATCACTTGGCTGGTCATACACTGATCACGCAGCTACCATGTACTAGTCACGTGACTGATCTTGCACTGATGACGTAATTGATCATGCACTGATCATGTGGCTGATCATGCACTGATCACGTGACTGATCATGCACTGATCACGTGGCTATCATGCACTGACCATGAGACTGAAAATGAACTTATCACGTCTAATCATGCACTGATCACATGACTGCCCATGCACTGGTCATGTGGATGATCATACACTAATCATGTGACAGATCGTGCACTGATCACGTGGCTGATCATGCACTGATACTGTGACTGAGCATGGACTGATCACATGACTATTGTAGTGATCACGTGACTTAATGGCGCTGATCATGTGACTGATCATGCGCTGATCATGTTTGCTATCATACACTGATCATGTGCCTCTGGAGGCAATAAACAAAGAGCTGAGTAGGCACGAATCAAACAGTCAGCAGGCAATAATCATGGAACTCAGCTGTGAGGAATCATGCTGCTCAGCTGGCAATAATCAAGCAGCTGAGCAGGAAGGAATTACGCAGCCCAGCTGGCAATTGTCAAGCAGATGACAGGCAGGAATCGTGCAGCTCAGCTGGCAATTTTCAAGCAGATGAGCAGACAGTAATCACGCAGCTCAGCAGGCCCTGATCACGTGACTGAGCATGCACTGTACACGTGGCTGATCATACACTTATCACGTGATTGATCATGCACTGATCACTTGGATATCATGCACTGATCACGTGGCTGATCATACACTGTTCACGTGTCTGACAATGCACTGATCACGTGGCTGATCATACACTGCTCACGTAACTGATCATGCACTGATCACGTGGATGATCATGCACTGGTCACGTGACTGATCATGCCCTGATCAAGTGGATATCATGCACTGATCACGTGGCTGATCATGCAATGATCATGAAGCTACCATGTACCGGTCACGTGACCGATCATACACCCATCAGGTGACTGATCATGCACTGATCACGTGGCTATATTGCACTGTTAACGTGGCTGATCATACACTGATCACCTTCCTGGTCATGCACAGATCAGGTGACTAATCATGAACTGATTACGTAGATATCATGTACTGATCACCTGGCTGATCATGCAATGAACATGTGGCTATCATGCAATGATCACGTGGCTATCATGCACTGATCACGTGGCTGATCATGCACTGATACCGTGACTGAGCATGGACTGATCACATGACTATCATGTAGTGATCACGTGACTTAATGGCCCTGATCTTGTGACTGATCATGCGCTGATCATGTTTGATTTCATACACTGATCATGTGCCTCTGGAGGCAATAAACAAAGAGCTGAGTAGGCACGAATCAAACAGTCAGCAGGCAAAAATCATGAAACTCAACTGTGAGGAATCATGCTGCTCAGCTGGCAATAATCAAGCAGCTGAGCAGGCAGGAATTACGCAGCACAGCTGGCAATTGTCAAGCAGATGACAGGCAGGAATCGTGCAGCTCAGCTGGCAATTGTCAAGCAGATGAGCAGACAGTAATCACGCAGCTCAGCAGGCCCTGATCATGTGACTGAGCATGCACTGTTCACGTGGCTGATCATACACTGATCACGTGATTGATCATGCACTGATCACTTGGATATCATGCACTGATCACGTGGCTGATCATACACTGTTCACGTGTCTGACCATGCACTGATCACATGGCTGATCATACACTGCTCACGTAACTGATCATGCACTGATCACGTAATTGATCATGCACTGATCACGTGGCTGATCATGCAATGATCATGTAGCTACCATGTACTGGTCCCGTGAGTGACCATGCACTGATCACGTGGCTGATCATGCACTGATCACGTGGCTGATCATGCACTGAACACGTTATTGATCATGCACTGATCAAGTAATTGATCATGCATGTATCACGTGACTGATCATGTACAGATCACGTAAATAATCATGAAGTGATAACGTGGGTATCCTGCACTGATCACGTGGCTGATCTCCCATGTATCACGTGACTGATCATGCAATGATCACGTGGATATCATGCACAGATCACGTGGCTGATCATGCAATGATCACGTAGCTACCATGTACTGGTAACGTGACTGATCATGCACTGATCACGTGGCTGAACATGCCCTGATATCATGCACTGGTCACGTGGCTGATCACACACGTATCATGTGACTGATCATGCACTGATCACGTGGCTATCATGCACAGATCACGTGGCTGATCATGCAATGATCACGTAGCTACCTTGTACTGGTCACGTGACTGATCATGCACTGATCACGTGGCTGATCATGCACTAATCACGTAATTGATCATGCACTTATCATTTGGCTGATAATGCACTGATCACGTGGCTGATCATACACTGATCACGTGGCTAACATGCACTGATCACCTGGCTGGTCATACACTGATCACATGACTGATCATGCACTGTTCACGTGACTGATCATGTACAGATCACGTGAATAATCATGAAGTGATCACGTGGCTATCCTGCACTGATAACGTGGATATCATGCACTGAGCACATGGCTGATCACACAAGTATCACGTGACTGATCATGCACTGATCACGTGGCTATCATGCACTGATCACTTGGCTATCATGCACTGATCACGTCGCTGATCATGCAATGATCACGTAGCTACCATGCACTGGTCACGTGACTGATCATGCACTGATCAGGTAATTGATCATGCACTGATCACGTGACTGATCATGCACTGATCACGTGAATGATTATGCACTGTTCACGTGGCTGATCATGCACTGATCACGTGGCTATCATGCACTGATCACGTGGCTGATCATGAAATGATCACTTAGCTACCATGTACTGGTAACTTGACTGCTCATGCACTGATCACGTAATTGATCATGCACTGGTCATGTGGCTGATCATGCACTGATCACGTGGCTGATCATACACTGATCACGTGGCTATCATGCACTGATCACTTGGCTGGTCATACTGATCATGTGCCACGTCATGCACTGATCACGTGGCTGATCATGCACTGATCACGTGACTGATCATGCACTGATCACGTGGCTATCATGCAGTGATCACGTGCCTATCATGCACAGATCACATGGCTGATCATGCAATGATCTCGTAGCTACCATATACTGGTCACGTGACTGATCATGCACTGATCACGTGGCTGATCATGCACTGATCACGTGACTGATCATGCACTGTTCACGGGACTCATCATGCACTGATCACGTGGATATCATGCACTGATCACGTGTTTGATCATCCACTGTTCACGTGTCTGACCATGCACTGCTCACGTGGCTGAGCATACACTGTTCACCTAACTGATCATGCACTGATCACGTGGATATCATGCACTTCTCACCTGGCTGGTCATGCAATGTTCACGTAGCTACCATATTCTGGTCACGTGACTGATCATGCTCAGATCACGTAAATGATCATGCACTGTTCAGTTGACTGATCATGTACTGATCACGTGACTGATCATGCACTGATCACGTGGCTATCATGCACTGCTCACGTGGATGATCATGCAATGATCACGTAGCAACCATGTACTGGTTACGTGACTGATCATGCACTGATCACGTAATTAATCCTGCACTGATCACCTGACTCATCACGCACTGATCACATGGCTGATCACACACGTATCACGTGACTGATCATGCACTGATCAAGTGGCTATCATGCACTAATCACGTGGCTATCATTCACTGATACGTGGATATCATGCACTGATCACGTGGCTGAACACACACGTATCACATGACTGATCATGCACTGATCACGTGGCTATCATGCACTGATCACGTGGCTGATCATGCAATGATCATGTAGCTACCATGGACTGGTCAGGTGACTGATCATGCACTGATCACGTAATTGATCATGCACTGATCACGTGTCTGATCATGCACTGAACACGTGAATAATCATGCACTGATCACGTGACTGATCATGCACTGATCATGTGGCTATCATGCACTGCTACTTGGCTGATCATGCAATGATCACACAGCTACCACGTACTGGTCACGTGACTGATCATGCACTGATCACGTAATTGATCATGCACTGATTATTTGGCTGATCATGCACTGATCACGTGACTGATCATGCACTGATCACGTGACTGATCATGCACTGACACGTGGCTATCATGCACTGATCACTTGGCTGGTCATACACTGATCACGCAGCTACAATGTACTGGTCACGTGACTGATCATGCACTGATGACGTAATTGATCATGCACTGATCATGTGGCTGATCATGCACTGATCACGTGACTGATCATGCACTGATCACGTGGCTATCATGCACTGACCATGAGACTGAAAATGAACTTATCACGTCTAATCATGCACTGATCACATGACTGCCCATGCACTGGTCATGTGGATGATCATACACTAATCATGTGACAGATCATGCACTGATCACGTGGCTGATCATGCACTGATACTGTGACTGAGCATGGACTGATCACATGACTATTGTAGTGATCACGTGACTTAATGGCGCTGATCATGTGACTGATCATGCGCTGATCATGTTTGCTATCATACACTGATCATGTGCCTCTGGAGGCAATAAACAAAGAGCTGAGTAGGCACGAATCAAACAGTCAGCAGGCAATAATCATGGAACTCAGCTGTGAGGAATCATGCTGCTCAGCTGGCAATAATCAAGCAGCTGAGCAGGCAGGAATTACGCAGCACAGCTGGCAATTGTCAAGCAGATGACAGGCAGGAATCGTGCAGCTCAGCTGGCAATTTTCAAGCAGATGAGCAGACAGTAATCACGCAGCTCAGCAGGCCCTGATCACGTGACTGAGCATGCACTGTACACGTGGCTGATCATACACTTATCATGTGATTGATCATGCACTGATCACTTGGATATCATGCACTGATCACGTGGCTGATCATACACTTTTCACGTGTCTGACCATGCACTGATCACGTGGCTGATCATACACTGCTCACGTAACTGATCATGCACTGATCACGTGGATGATCATGCACTGGTCACGTGACTGATCATGCCCTGATCAAGTGGCTATCATGCACTGATCAAGTGGCTGATCATGCACTGATCATGAAGCTACCATGTACCGGTCACGTGACCGATCATACACCCATCAGGTGACTGATCATGCACTGATCATGTGGCTATATTGCACTGTTAACGTGGCTGATCATACACTGATCACCTGCCTGGTCATGCACAGATAAGGTGACTAATCATGAACTGATTACGTAGCGATCATGTACTGATCACCTGACTGATCATGCAATGATCATGTGGCTATCATGCAATGATCACGTGGCTATCATGCACTGATCACGTGGCTGATCATGCACTGATCACGTGGTTATCATGCACTGCTCACATGGCTGATCATGCAATGATCACGCAGCTACAATGTACTGGTCACATGACTGATCATGCACTGATCACGTACTTGACCATGCACTGATCACCTGGCTTATCATGCATTGATTATGTGATTCATCATGTGCTGATCATGTTTGATGTCATACACTGATCATGTGCCTCTGGAGACAATGAACAAAGAGCCGAATAGGCAGGAATCAGTAGGCAATAATCATGGAACTCAGCTCTGAGAAATCATGCTGCTCAACTGGCAATAATCAAGTAGATGAGCAGGCAGGAATTATGCAGCACAGATGGCAATTGTCAAGGAGATGACAGGCAGGAATCGTACAGCTCAGCTGGCAATTGTCAAGCAGATGAGCAGACAGTAATCACGAAGCTCAGCAGGCCCTGATCACATGACTGAGCATGCACTGTTCACGTCGCTGATCACACACCTATCACGTGAATGACCATGCACTGATCACGTGGCTCTCATGCACAGATCACGTGATTGCGCATGCACTGATCACGTAATTGTATGCACTGCTCACGTGGCTATCATGCACTAATGACGTGGCTTATCATGCACTGATCATGTGACTGATCATGCACTGATCACGTAGCTATCTTGCACTGGTCACTTGGCTGATCATACACTCATCACGGGACTGATCGTGCACTGATTGCGGCGCTATCATGCATTGACTACATGACTCCACATGCACTGATCACGTGCATGATCATGCACTGATCACATGACTGACCATGCCCTCATCTCGTGACTGATCATGCACTGATCACGTGGCTATCATGCACTGATCATTTGGCTGGTCATACACTGATCATGTGCCTGGTAATGCACTGATCATGCGGCTGATCATGCACTGATCACGTGACTGATCATGCACTGATCACGTGTCTATCATGCACTGATCACGTGGCTATCATGCACAGATCACGTGGCTGATCATGCAATGATCACGTGACTGATCATGCACTGATCACGTGGCTGATCATGAATGATCACGTGGCTATCATGCACTGCTCACGTGGCTGATCATGCAATGATCACGTAGCTACCATGTACTGGTCACGTGACTGATCATGCACTGATCACGTGGCTGATCATGCACTGATCACGTGACTGATCATGCACTGATCACGTGGCTATCATGCACTGATCACGTGGCTACCATGCACTGATCACGTGGCTGATCATGCACTGATCAGGTAACTGATCATGCACTGATCACGTGACTGATCATGCACAGATCACGTGACTGATCATGCACAGATCACGTGACTGATCATGCACTGATCACGTGGCTATCATGCACTGCTCACGTGGCTGATCATGCAATGATCACGCAGCTACCATGTACTGGTCACATGACTGATCATGCACTGATCACGTACTTGATCATGCACTGATCACCTGGCTTATCATGCATTGATCATGTGACTCATCATGTGCTGATCATGTTTGGTGTCATACACTGATCATGTGCCTCTGGAGGCAATGAACACAGAGCTGAGTAGGCAGGAATCAGTCAGCAGGCAATAATCATGGAACTCAGCTCTGAGAAATCATGCTGCTCAGCTGGCAATAATCAAGTAGATGAGCAGGCAGGAATTACCCAGCACAGGTGGCAAATGTCAAGGAGATGACAGGCAGGAATCGTGCAGCTCAGCTGGCAATTGTCAAGCAGAAGAGCAGACAGTAATCACGAAGCTCAGCAGGCCCTGATCACGTGACTGAGCATGCACTGTTCACGTCGCTGATCACACACCTATCACGTGAATGATCATGCACTGATCACGTGGCTCTCATGCACTGATCACATGATTGCGCATGCACTGATCACGTAATTGTATGCACTGCTCACGTGGCTATCATGCACTGATGACGTGGCTGATCATGCACTGATCATGTGAGTGATCATGCACTGATCACGTAGCTATCTTGCACTGATCACTTGGCTGATCATACACTCATCACGGGACTGATCTTGCACTGATTACGGCGCTATCATGCATTGACTACATGACTTTTCATGCACTGATCACGTGAAAGATCATGCACTGATCACGTAATTGATCATGCACTGGTCATGTGGCTGATCATGCACTGATCACGTGGCTGATCATACACTGATCACGTGACTGATCATGCACTGATCACGTGACTGATCATGCACTGATCACGTGGCTATCATGCACTGATCACTTGGCTGGTCATACTGATCACGTGCCTCGTCATGCACTGATCACGTGGCTGATCATGCACTGATCACGTGACTGATCATGCACTGATCACGTGGCTATCATGCAGTGATCACGTGGCTATCATGCACAGATCACATGGCTGATCATGCAATGATCTCGTAGCTACCATATACTGGTCACGTGAGTGATCATGCACTGATCACGTGGCTGATCATGCACTGATCACGTGACTGATCATGCACTGTTCACGAGACTCATCATGCACTGATCACGTGGATATCATGCACTGATCACGTGTTTGATCATTCACTGTTCACCTGTCTGACCATGCACTGCTCACGTGGCTGATCATACACTGTTCACGTAACTGATCATGCACTGATCACGTGGATATCATGCACTGATCACGTGGCTGAACATGCACTGTTCACGTGGCTTACCACACACCTGTCACGTGACTGATCATGCACTGATCACGTGGCACTCATGCACTGATCACATGGCTGATCATACTCTGCTCATGTAACTGATCATGCACACATCACGTGGCTATCATGCACTTCTCACCTGGCTGGTCATGCAATGTTCACGTAGCTACCATATACTGGTCACGTGACTGATCATGCTCAGATCACGTAAATGATCATGCACTGTTCAGTTGACTGATCATGTACTGATCACGTGACTGATCAAGCACTGATCACGTGGCTATCATGCACTGCTCACGTGGCTGATCATGCAATGATCACGTAGCAACCATGTACTGGTCACGTGACTGATCATGCACTGATCACGTAATTAATCCTGCACTGATCACCTGACTCATCACGCACTGATCACATGGCTGAACAAACACGTATCACGTGACTGATCATGCACTGATCAAGTGGCTATCATGCACTAATCACGTGGCTATCATTCACTGATAACGTGGATATCATGCACTGATCACGTGGCTGAACACACACGTATCACATGACTGATCATGCACTGAACACGTGGCTATCATGCACTGATCACGTGCCTGATCATGCAATGATCATGTAGCTACCATGTACTGGTCACGTGACTGTTCATGCACTGATCACGTGTCTGATCATGCACTGAACACGTGAATAATCATGCACTGATCACGTGACTGATCATGCACTGATCATGTGGCTATCATGCACTTCTACTTGGCTGATCATGCAATGATCACACAGCTACCATGTACTGGTCACGTGACTGATAATGCACTGATGACGTAATTGATCATGCACTGATCATTTGGCTGATCATGCACTAACACGTGGCTATCATGCACTGATCACTTGGCTGGTCATAAACTGATCACGCAGCTACCATGTACTAGTCACGTGACTGATCTTGCACTAATGACGTAATTGATCATGCACTGATCATGTGGCTGATCATGCACTGATCACGTGACTGATCATGCACTGATCACGTGGCTATCATGCACTGACCATGAGACTGAAAATGAACTTATCACGTCTAATCATGCACTGATCACATGACTGCCCATGCACTGGTCATGTGGATGATCATACACTAATCATGTGACAGATCGTGCACTGATCACGTGGCTGATCATGCACTGATACTGTGATTGAGCATGGACTGATCACATGACTATCATGTAGTGATCACGTGACTTAATGGCGCTGATCATGTGACTGATCATGCGCTGATCATGTTTGCTATCATACACTGATCATGTGCCTCTGGAGGCAATAAACAAAGAGCTGAGTAGGCACGAATCAAACAGTCAGCAGGCAATAATCATGGAACTCAGCTGTGAGGAATCATGCTGCTCAGCTGGCAATAATCAAGCAGCTGAGCAGGAAGGAATTACGCAGCCCAGCTGGCAATTGTCAAGCAGATGACAGGCAGGAATCGTGCAGCTCAGCTGGCAATTTTCAAGCAGATGAGCAGACAGTAATCACGCAGCTCAGCAGGCCCTGATCACGTGACTGAGCATGCACTGTACACGTGGCTGATCATACACTTATCATGTGATTGATCATGCACTGATCACTTGGATATCATGCACTGATCACGTGGCTGATCATACACTGTTCACGTGTCTGACAATGCACTGATCACGTGGCTGATCATACACTGCTCACATAACTGATCATGCACTGATCACGTGGATGATCATGCACTGGTCACGTGACTGATCATGCCCTGATCAAGTGGCTATCATGCACTGATCACGTGGCTGATCATGCAATGATCATGAAGCTACCATGTACCGGTCACGTGACCGATCATACACCCATCAGGTGACTGATCATGCACTGATCACGTGGCTATATTGCACTGTTAACGTGGCTGATCATACACTGATCACCTTCCTGGTTATGCACAGATCAGGTGACTAATCATGAACTGATTACGTAGATATCATGTACTGATCACCTGGCTGATCATGCAATGATCATGTGGCTATCATGCAATGATCACGTGGCTATCATGCACTGATCACGTGGCTGATCATGCACTGATACCGTGACTGAGCATGGACTGATCACATGACTATCATGTAGTGATCACGTGACTTAATGGCCCTGATCTTGTGACTGATCATGCGCTGATCATGTTTGATTTCATACACTGATCATGTGCCTCTGGAGGCAATAAACAAAGAGCTGAGTAGGCACGAATCAAACAGTCAGCAGGCAAAAATCATGAAACTCAACTGTGAGGAATCATGCTGCTCAGCTGGCAATAATCAAGCAGCTGAGCAGGCAGGAATTACACAGCACAGCTGGCAATTGTCAAGCAGATGACAGGCAGGAATCATGCAGCTCAGCTGGCAATTGTCAAGCAGATGAGCAGACAGGAATCACGCAGCTCAGCAGGTCCTGATCATGTGACTGAGCATGCACTGTTCACGTGGCTGATCATACACTGATCACGTGATTGATCATGCACTGATAACTTGGATATCATGCACTGATCACGTGGCTGATCATACACTGTTCACGTGTCTGACCATGCACTGATCACGTAATTGATCATGCACTGATCACGTGGCTGATCATGCAATGATCATGTAGCTACCATGTACTGGTCCCGTGAATGACCATGCACTGATCACGTGGCTGATCATGCACTGATCACGTGGCTCATCATGCACTGAACACGTTACTGATCATGCACTGATCAAGTAATTGATCATGCATGTATCACGTGACTGATCATGTACAGATCACGTAAATAATCATGAAGTGATAACGTGGCTATCCTGCACTGATCACGTGGATAACATGCACTGATCACGTGGCTGATCACAAACGTATCACGTGACTGATCATGCACTGATCACGTGGCTATCATGCACTGATCACGTGGCTACCATGCACTGATCACGTGGCTGATCATGCACTGATCAGGTAACTGATCTTGCACTGATCACATGACTGATCATGCACAGATCACGTGACTGATCATGCACAGATCACGTGACTGATCATGCACTGATCACGCAGCTACCATGTACTGGTCACATGACTGATCATGCACTGATCACATAATTGATCATGCACTGATCACCTGGCTTATCATGCATTGATTATGTGACTGATCATGTGCTGATCATGTTTGGTGTCACACACTGATCATGTGCCTCTGGAGGCAATCAACATAGAGCTGAGTAGGCAGGAATCAGTCAGCAGGCTATAATCATGGAACTCACCTCTGAGAAATCATGCTGCTCAGCTGGCAATAATCAAGTAGATGAGCAGGCAGGAATTACACAGCACAGGTGGCAATTGTCAAGGAGATGACAGGCAGGAATCGTGCAGCTCAGCTGGAAATTGTCAAGCAGATAAGCAGACAGTAATCACGCAGCTCAGCAGGCCCTGATCACGTGACTCAGCATGCACTGTTCACGTGGATGATCACACATCTATCACGTGACTGATCAGGCACTGATCATGTGACTGATCATGCACTGATCACGTTGCTATAATGCAATGATCACTTGGCTGGGCATACAATGATCACCTGCCTGGTCATGCACTGATCACGTGGCTGATCATGCACTGATCACGTGACTGATCATGCACTGATCTCGTGTCTGATCATGCACTGATCACGTGGCTATCATGCACTGCTCACGTGGCTGATCATGCTGTGATCACGTGGCTATCATGCACTACTCACATGGCTGATCATGCACTGGTCACGTGACCGATCATGCCCTGATCAAGTGGCTATCATGCACTGATTACGTGGCTGATCATGCAATGATCATGAAGCTACCATGTACCGGTCACGTGACCGATCATACACCCATCAGGTGACTGATCATGCACTGATCACGTGGCTATATTGCACTGTTAACGTGGCTGATCATACACTGTTCACGTGTCTGACCATGCACTGATCACGTGGCTGATCATACACTGCTCACGTAACTGATCATGCACTGATCACGTGGCACTCATGCACTGATCACGTGGCTGATCATGCAATGATCACGTAGCTACCATGTACTGGTAACGTGACTGATCATGCACTGATCACGTGGCTGATCATGCCCTGATATCATGCACTGGTCACGTGGCTGATCACACACGTATCATGTGACTGATCATGCACTGATCACGTGGCTATCATGCACAGATCACGTGGCTAATCATGCAATGATCACGTAGCTACCTTGTACTGGTCACGTGACTGATCATGCACTGATCACGTGGCTGATCATGCACTAATCACGTAATTGATCATGCACTTATCATTTGGCTGATAATGCACTGATCACGTGGCTGATCATACACTGATCACGTGGCTATCATGCACTGATCACCTGGCTGGTCATACACTGATCACATGACTGATCATGCACTGTTCACGTGACTGATCATGTACAGATCACGTGAATAATCATGAAGTGATCACGTGGCTATCCTGCACTGATAACGTGGATATCATGCACTGAGCACATGGCTGATCACACAAGTATCACGTGACTGATCATGCACTGATCACGTGGCTATCATGCACTGATCACTTGGCTATCATGCACTGATCACGTCGCTGATCATGCAATGATCACGTAGCTACCATGCACTGGTCACGTGACTGATCATGCACTGATCAGGTAATTGATCATGCACTGATCACGTGACTGATCATGCACTGATCACGTGAATGATTATGCACTGTTCACGTGGCTGATCATGCACTGATCACGTGGCTATCATGCACTGATCACGTGGCTGATCATGAAATGATCACTTAGCTACCATGTACTGGTAACTTGACTGCTCATGCACTGATCACGTAATTGATCATGCACTGGTCATGTGGCTGATCATGCACTGATCACGTGGCTGATCATACACTGATCACGTGGCTATCATGCACTGATCACTTGGCTGGTCATACTGATCATGTGCCACGTCATGCACTGATCACGTGGCTGATCATGCACTGATCACGTGACTGATCATGCACTGATCACGTGGCTATCATGCAGTGATCACGTGCCTATCATGCACAGATCACATGGCTGTTCATGCAATGATCTCGTAGCTACCATATACTGGTCACGTGACTGATCATGCACTGATCACGTGGCTGATCATGCACTGATCACGTGACTGATCATGCACTGTTCACGGGACTCATCATGCACTGATCACGTGGATATCATGCACTGATCACGTGTTTGATCATCCACTGTTCACGTGTCTGACCATGCACTGCTCACGTGGCTGAGCATACACTGTTCACCTAACTGATCATGCACTGATCACGTGGATATCATGCACTTCTCACCTGGCTGGTCATGCAATGTTCACGTAGCTACCATATTCTGGTCACGTGACTGATCATGCTCAGATCACGTAAATGATCATGCACTGTTCAGTTGACTGATCATGTACTGATCACGTGACTGATCATGCACTGATCACGTGGCTATCATGCACTGCTCACGTGGATGATCATGCAATGATCACGTAGCAACCATGTACTGGTCACGTGACTGATCATGCACTGATCACGTAATTAATCCTGCACTGATCACCTGACTCATCACGCACTGATCACATGGCTGAACAAACACGTATCACGTGACTGATCATGCACTGATCAAGTGGCTATCATGCACTAATCACGTGGCTATCATTCACTGATAACGTGGATATCATGCACTGATCACGTGGCTGAACACACACGTATCACATGACTGATCATGCACTGAACACGTGGCTATCATGCACTGATCACGTGCCTGATCATGCAATGATCATGTAGCTACCATGTACTGGTCACGTGACTGTTCATGCACTGATCACGTGTCTGATCATGCACTGAACACGTGAATAATCATGCACTGATCACGTGACTGATCATGCACTGATCATGTGGCTATCATGCACTTCTACTTGGCTGATCATGCAATGATCACACAGCTACCATGTACTGGTCACGTGACTGATAATGCACTGATGACGTAATTGATCATGCACTGATCATTTGGCTGATCATGCACTAACACGTGGCTATCATGCACTGATCACTTGGCTGGTCATAAACTGATCACGCAGCTACCATGTACTAGTCACGTGACTGATCTTGCACTGATGACGTAATTGATCATGCACTGATCATGTGGCTGATCATGCACTGATCACGTGACTGATCATGCACTGATCACGTGGCAATCATGCACTGACCATGAGACTGAAAATGAACTTATCACGTCTAATCATGCACTGATCACATGACTGCCCATGCACTGGTCATGTGGATGATCATACACTAATCATGTGACAGATCGTGCACTGATCACGTGGCTGATCATGCACTGATACTGTGATTGAGCATGGACTGATCACATGACTATCATGTAGTGATCACGTGACTTAATGGCGCTGATCATGTGACTGATCATGCGCTGATCATGTTTGCTATCATACACTGATCATGTGCCTCTGGAGGCAATAAACAAAGAGCTGAGTAGGCACGAATCAAACAGTCAGCAGGCAATAATCATGGAACTCAGCTGTGAGGAATCATGCTGCTCAGCTGGCAATAATCAAGCAGCTGAGCAGGAAGGAATTACGCAGCCCAGCTGGCAATTGTCAAGCAGATGACAGGCAGGAATCGTGCAGCTCAGCTGGCAATTTTCAAGCAGATGAGCAGACAGTAATCACGCAGCTCAGCAGGCCCTGATCACGTGACTGAGCATGCACTGTACACGTGGCTGATCATACACTTATCATGTGATTGATCATGCACTGATCACTTGGATATCATGCACTGATCACGTGGCTGATCATACACTGTTCACGTGTCTGACAATGCACTGATCACGTGGCTGATCATACACTGCTCACATAACTGATCATGCACTGATCACGTGGATGATCATGCACTGGTCACGTGACTGATCATGCCCTGATCAAGTGGCTATCATGCACTGATCACGTGGCTGATCATGCAATGATCATGAAGCTACCATGTACCGGTCACGTGACCGATCATACACCCATCAGGTGACTGATCATGCACTGATCACGTGGCTATATTGCACTGTTAACGTGGCTGATCATACACTGATCACCTTCCTGGTTATGCACAGATCAGGTGACTAATCATGAACTGATTACGTAGATATCATGTACTGATCACCTGGCTGATCATGCAATGATCATGTGGCTATCATGCAATGATCACGTGGCTATCATGCACTGATCACGTGGCTGATCATGCACTGATACCGTGACTGAGCATGGACTGATCACATGACTATCATGTAGTGATCACGTGACTTAATGGCCCTGATCTTGTGACTGATCATGCGCTGATCATGTTTGATTTCATACACTGATCATGTGCCTCTGGAGGCAATAAACAAAGAGCTGAGTAGGCACGAATCAAACAGTCAGCAGGCAAAAATCATGAAACTCAACTGTGAGGAATCATGCTGCTCAGCTGGCAATAATCAAGCAGCTGAGCAGGCAGGAATTACACAGCACAGCTGGCAATTGTCAAGCAGATGACAGGCAGGAATCATGCAGCTCAGCTGGCAATTGTCAAGCAGATGAGCAGACAGGAATCACGCAGCTCAGCAGGTCCTGATCATGTGACTGAGCATGCACTGTTCACGTGGCTGATCATACACTGATCACGTGATTGATCATGCACTGATAACTTGGATATCATGCACTGATCACGTGGCTGATCATACACTGTTCACGTGTCTGACCATGCACTGATCACGTAATTGATCATGCACTGATCACGTGGCTGATCATGCAATGATCATGTAGCTACCATGTACTGGTCCCGTGAATGACCATGCACTGATCACGTGGCTGATCATGCACTGATCACGTGGCTCATCATGCACTGAACACGTTACTGATCATGCACTGATCAAGTAATTGATCATGCATGTATCACGTGACTGATCATGTACAGATCACGTAAATAATCATGAAGTGATAACGTGGCTATCCTGCACTGATCACGTGGATAACATGCACTGATCACGTGGCTGATCACAAACGTATCACGTGACTGATCATGCACTGATCACGTGGCTATCATGCACTGATCACGTGGCTACCATGCACTGATCACGTGGCTGATCATGCACTGATCAGGTAACTGATCTTGCACTGATCACATGACTGATCATGCACAGATCACGTGACTGATCATGCACAGATCACGTGACTGATCATGCACTGATCACGCAGCTACCATGTACTGGTCACATGACTGATCATGCACTGATCACATAATTGATCATGCACTGATCACCTGGCTTATCATGCATTGATTATGTGACTGATCATGTGCTGATCATGTTTGGTGTCACACACTGATCATGTGCCTCTGGAGGCAATGAACATAGAGCTGAGTAGGCAGGAATCAGTCAGCAGGCTATAATCATGGAACTCACCTCTGAGAAATCATGCTGCTCAGCTGGCAATAATCAAGTAGATGAGCAGGCAGGAATTACACAGCACAGGTGGCAATTGTCAAGGAGATGACAGGCAGGAATCGTGCAGCTCAGCTGGAAATTGTCAAGCAGATAAGCAGACAGTAATCACGCAGCTCAGCAGGCCCTGATCACGTGACTCAGCATGCACTGTTCACGTGGATGATCACACACTTATCACGTGACTGATCAGGCACTGATCATGTGACTGATCATGCACTGATCACGTTGCTATAATGCAATGATCACTTGGCTGGGCATACAATGATCACCTGCCTGGTCATGCACTGATCACGTGGCTGATCATGCACTGATCACGTGACTGATCATGCACTGATCTCGTGTCTGATCATGCACTGATCACGTGGCTATCATGCACTGCTCACGTGGCTGATCATGCTGTGATCACGTGGCTATCATGCACTACTCACATGGCTGATCATGCACTGGTCACGTGACCGATCATGCCCTGATCAAGTGGCTATCATGCACTGATTACGTGGCTGATCATGCAATGATCATGAAGCTACCATGTACCGGTCACGTGACCGATCATACACCCATCAGGTGACTGATCATGCACTGATCACGTGGCTATATTGCACTGTTAACGTGGCTGATCATACACTGTTCACGTGTCTGACCATGCACTGATCACGTGGCTGATCATACACTGCTCACGTAACTGATCATGCACTGATCACGTGGCACTCATGCACTGATCACGTGGCTGATCATGCAATGATCACGTAGCTACCATGTACTGGTAACGTGACTGATCATGCACTGATCACGTGGCTGATCATGCCCTGATATCATGCACTGGTCACGTGGCTGATCACACACGTATCATGTGACTGATCATGCACTGATCACGTGGCTATCATGCACAGATCACGTGGCTAATCATGCAATGATCACGTAGCTACCTTGTACTGGTCACGTGACTGATCATGCACTGATCACGTGGCTGATCATGCACTAATCACGTAATTGATCATGCACTTATCATTTGGCTGATAATGCACTGATCACGTGGCTGATCATACACTGATCACGTGGCTATCATGCACTGATCACCTGGCTGGTCATACACTGATCACATGACTGATCATGCACTGTTCACGTGACTGATCATGTACAGATCACGTGAATAATCATGAAGTGATCACGTGGCTATCCTGCACTGATAACGTGGATATCATGCACTGAGCACATGGCTGATCACACAAGTATCACGTGACTGATCATGCACTGATCACGTGGCTATCATGCACTGATCACTTGGCTATCATGCACTGATCACGTCGCTGATCATGCAATGATCACGTAGCTACCATGCACTGGTCACGTGACTGATCATGCACTGATCAGGTAATTGATCATGCACTGATCACGTGACTGATCATGCACTGATCACGTGAATGATTATGCACTGTTCACGTGGCTGATCATGCACTGATCACGTGGCTATCATGCACTGATCACGTGGCTGATCATGAAATGATCACTTAGCTACCATGTACTGGTAACTTGACTGCTCATGCACTGATCACGTAATTGATCATGCACTGGTCATGTGGCTGATCATGCACTGATCACGTGGCTGATCATACACTGATCACGTGGCTATCATGCACTGATCACTTGGCTGGTCATACTGATCATGTGCCACGTCATGCACTGATCACGTGGCTGATCATGCACTGATCACGTGACTGATCATGCACTGATCACGTGGCTATCATGCAGTGATCACGTGCCTATCATGCACAGATCACATGGCTGATCATGCAATGATCTCGTAGCTACCATATACTGGTCACGTGACTGATCATGCACTGATCACGTGGCTGATCATGCACTGATCACGTGACTGATCATGCACTGTTCACGGGACTCATCATGCACTGATCACGTGGATATCATGCACTGATCACGTGTTTGATCATCCACTGTTCACGTGTCTGACCATGCACTGCTCACGTGGCTGAGCATACACTGTTCACCTAACTGATCATGCACTGATCACGTGGATATCATGCACTTCTCACCTGGCTGGTCATGCAATGTTCACGTAGCTACCATATTCTGGTCACGTGACTGATCATGCTCAGATCACGTAAATGATCATGCACTGTTCAGTTGACTGATCATGTACTGATCACGTGACTGATCATGCACTGATCACGTGGCTATCATGCACTGCTCACGTGGATGATCATGCAATGATCACGTAGCAACCATGTACTGGTTACGTGACTGATCATGCACTGATCACGTAATTAATCCTGCACTGATCACCTGACTCATCACGCACTGATCACATGGCTGATCACACACGTATCACGTGACTGATCATGCACTGATCAAGTGGCTATCATGCACTAATCACGTGGCTATCATTCACTGATACGTGGATATCATGCACTGATCACGTGGCTGAACACACACGTATCACATGACTGATCATGCACTGATCACGTGGCTATCATGCACTGATCACGTGGCTGATCATGCAATGATCATGTAGCTACCATGGACTGGTCAGGTGACTGATCATGCACTGATCACGTAATTGATCATGCACTGATCACGTGTCTGATCATGCACTGAACACGTGAATAATCATGCACTGATCACGTGACTGATCATGCACTGATCATGTGGCTATCATGCACTGCTACTTGGCTGATCATGCAATGATCACACAGCTACCACGTACTGGTCACGTGACTGATCATGCACTGATCACGTAATTGATCATGCACTGATTATTTGGCTGATCATGCACTGATCACGTGACTGATCATGCACTGATCACGTGACTGATCATGCACTGACACGTGGCTATCATGCACTGATCACTTGGCTGGTCATACACTGATCACGCAGCTACAATGTACTGGTCACGTGACTGATCATGCACTGATGACGTAATTGATCATGCACTGATCATGTGGCTGATCATGCACTGATCACGTGACTGATCATGCACTGATCACGTGGCTATCATGCACTGACCATGAGACTGAAAATGAACTTATCACGTCTAATCATGCACTGATCACATGACTGCCCATGCACTGGTCATGTGGATGATCATACACTAATCATGTGACAGATCATGCACTGATCACGTGGCTGATCATGCACTGATACTGTGACTGAGCATGGACTGATCACATGACTATTGTAGTGATCACGTGACTTAATGGCGCTGATCATGTGACTGATCATGCGCTGATCATGTTTGCTATCATACACTGATCATGTGCCTCTGGAGGCAATAAACAAAGAGCTGAGTAGGCACGAATCAAACAGTCAGCAGGCAATAATCATGGAACTCAGCTGTGAGGAATCATGCTGCTCAGCTGGCAATAATCAAGCAGCTGAGCAGGCAGGAATTACGCAGCACAGCTGGCAATTGTCAAGCAGATGACAGGCAGGAATCGTGCAGCTCAGCTGGCAATTTTCAAGCAGATGAGCAGACAGTAATCACGCAGCTCAGCAGGCCCTGATCACGTGACTGAGCATGCACTGTACACGTGGCTGATCATACACTTATCATGTGATTGATCATGCACTGATCACTTGGATATCATGCACTGATCACGTGGCTGATCATACACTGTTCACGTGTCTGACCATGCACTGATCACGTGGCTGATCATACACTGCTCACGTAACTGATCATGCACTGATCACGTGGATGATCATGCACTGGTCACGTGACTGATCATGCCCTGATCAAGTGGCTATCATGCACTGATCAAGTGGCTGATCATGCAATGATCATGAAGCTACCATGTACCGGTCACGTGACCGATCATACACCCATCAGGTGACTGATCATGCACTGATCATGTGGCTATATTGCACTGTTAACGTGGCTGATCATACACTGATCACCTGCCTGGTCATGCACAGATAAGGTGACTAATCATGAACTGATTACGTAGCGATCATGTACTGATCACCTGGCTGATCATGCAATGATCATGTGGCTATCATGCAATGATCACGTGGCTATCATGCACTGATCACGTGGCTGATCATGCACTGATCACGTGGTTATCATGCACTGCTCACATGGCTGATCATGCAATGATCACGCAGCTACAATGTACTGGTCACATGACTGATCATGCACTGATCACGTACTTGACCATGCACTGATCACCTGGCTTATCATGCATTGATTATGTGATTCATCATGTGCTGATCATGTTTGATGTCATACACTGATCATGTGCCTCTGGAGACAATGAACAAAGAGCCGAATAGGCAGGAATCAGTAGGCAATAATCATGGAACTCAGCTCTGAGAAATCATGCTGCTCAACTGGCAATAATCAAGTAGATGAGCAGGCAGGAATTATGCAGCACAGATGGCAATTGTCAAGGAGATGACAGGCAGGAATCGTACAGCTCAGCTGGCAATTGTCAAGCAGATGAGCAGACAGTAATCACGAAGCTCAGCAGGCCCTGATCACATGACTGAGCATGCACTGTTCACGTCGCTGATCACACACCTATCACGTGAATGACCATGCACTGATCACGTGGCTCTCATGCACAGATCACGTGATTGCGCATGCACTGATCACGTAATTGTATGCACTGCTCACGTGGCTATCATGCACTAATGACGTGGCTTATCATGCACTGATCATGTGACTGATCATGCACTGATCACGTAGCTATCTTGCACTGGTCACTTGGCTGATCATACACTCATCACGGGACTGATCGTGCACTGATTGCGGCGCTATCATGCATTGACTACATGACTCCACATGCACTGATCACGTGCATGATCATGCACTGATCACATGACTGACCATGCCCTCATCTCGTGACTGATCATGCACTGATCACGTGGCTATCATGCACTGATCATTTGGCTGGTCATACACTGATCATGTGCCTGGTAATGCACTGATCATGCGGCTGATCATGCACTGATCACGTGACTGATCATGCACTGATCACGTGTCTATCATGCACTGATCACGTGGCTATCATGCACAGATCACGTGGCTGATCATGCAATGATCACGTGACTGATCATGCACTGATCACGTGGCTGATCATGAATGATCACGTGGCTATCATGCACTGCTCACGTGGCTGATCATGCAATGATCACGTAGCTACCATGTACTGGTCACGTGACTGATCATGCACTGATCACGTGGCTGATCATGCACTGATCACGTGACTGATCATGCACTGATCACGTGGCTATCATGCACTGATCACGTGGCTACCATGCACTGATCACGTGGCTGATCATGCACTGATCAGGTAACTGATCATGCACTGATCACGTGACTGATCATGCACAGATCACGTGACTGATCATGCACTGATCACGTGGCTATCATGCACTGCTCACGTGGCTGATCATGCAATGATCACGCAGCTACCATGTACTGGTCACATGACTGATCATGCACTGATCACGTACTTGATCATGCACTGATCACCTGGCTTATCATGCATTGATCATGTGACTCATCATGTGCTGATCATGTTTGGTGTCATACACTGATCATGTGCCTCTGGAGGCAATGAACACAGAGCTGAGTAGGCAGGAATCAGTCAGCAGGCAATAATCATGGAACTCAGCTGTGAGAAATCATGCTGCTCAGCTGGCAATAATCAAGTAGATGAGCAGGCAGGAATTACCCAGCACAGGTGGCAAATGTCAAGGAGATGACAGGCAGGAATCGTGCAGCTCAGCTGGCAATTGTCAAGCAGAAGAGCAGACAGTAATCACGAAGCTCAGCAGGCCCTGATCACGTGACTGAGCATGCACTGTTCACGTCGCTGATCACACACCTATCACGTGAATGATCATGCACTGATCACGTGGCTCTCATGCACTGATCACATGATTGCGCATGCACTGATCACGTAATTGTATGCACTGCTCACGTGGCTATCATGCACTGATGACGTGGCTGATCATGCACTGATCATGTGTGTGATCATGCACTGATCACGTAGCTATCTTGCACTGATCACTTGGCTGATCATACACTCATCACGGGACTGATCTTGCACTGATTACGGCGCTATCATGCATTGACTACATGACTTTTCATGCACTGATCACGTGAAAGATCATGCACTGATCACGTAATTGATCATGCACTGGTCATGTGGCTGATCATGCACTGATCACGTGGCTGATCATACACTGATCACGTGACTGATCATGCACTGATCACGTGACTCATCATGCACTGATCACGTGGCTATCATGCACTGATCACTTGGCTGGTCATACTGATCACGTGCCTCGTCATGCACTGATCACGTGGCTGATCATGCACTGATCACGTGACTGATCATGCACTGATCACGTGGCTATCATGCAGTGATCACGTGGCTATCATGCACAGATCACATGGCTGATCATGCAATGATCTCGTAGCTACCATATACTGGTCACGTGACTGATCATGCACTGATCACGTGGCTGATCATGCACTGATCACGTGACTGATCATGCACTGTTCACGAGACTCATCATGCACTGATCACGTGGATATCATGCACTGATCACGTGTTTGATCATTCACTGTTCACCTGTCTGACCATGCACTGCTCACGTGGCTGATCATACACTGTTCACGTAACTGATCATGCACTGATCACGTGGATATCATGCACTGATCACGTGGCTGAACATGCACTGTTCACGTGGCTTACCACACACCTGTCACGTGACTGATCATGCACTGATCACGTGGCACTCATGCACTGATCACATGGCTGATCATACTCTGCTCATGTAACTGATCATGCACACATCACGTGGCTATCATGCACTTCTCACCTGGCTGGTCATGCAATGTTCACGTAGCTACCATATACTGGTCACGTGACTGATCATGCTCAGATCACGTAAATGATCATGCACTGTTCAGTTGACTGATCATGTACTGATCACGTGACTGATCAAGCACTGATCACGTGGCTATCATGCACTGCTCACGTGGCTGATCATGCAATGATCACGTAGCAACCATGTACTGGTCACGTGACTGATCATGCACTGATCACGTAATTAATCCTGCACTGATCACCTGACTCATCACGCACTGATCACATGGCTGAACAAACACGTATCACGTGACTGATCATGCACTGATCAAGTGGCTATCATGCACTAATCACGTGGCTATCATTCACTGATAACGTGGATATCATGCACTGATCACGTGGCTGAACACACACGTATCACATGACTGATCATGCACTGAACACGTGGCTATCATGCACTGATCACGTGCCTGATCATGCAATGATCATGTAGCTACCATGTACTGGTCACGTGACTGTTCATGCACTGATCACGTGTCTGATCATGCACTGAACACGTGAATAATCATGCACTGATCACGTGACTGATCATGCACTGATCATGTGGCTATCATGCACTTCTACTTGGCTGATCATGCAATGATCACACAGCTACCATGTACTGGTCACGTGACTGATAATGCACTGATGACGTAATTGATCATGCACTGATCATTTGGCTGATCATGCACTAACACGTGGCTATCATGCACTGATCACTTGGCTGGTCATAAACTGATCACGCAGCTACCATGTACTAGTCACGTGACTGATCTTGCACTGATGACGTAATTGATCATGCACTGATCATGTGGCTGATCATGCACTGATCACGTGACTGATCATGCACTGATCACGTGGCAATCATGCACTGACCATGAGACTGAAAATGAACTTATCACGTCTAATCATGCACTGATCACATGACTGCCCATGCACTGGTCATGTGGATGATCATACACTAATCATGTGACAGATCGTGCACTGATCACGTGGCTGATCATGCACTGATACTGTGATTGAGCATGGACTGATCACATGACTATCATGTAGTGATCACGTGACTTAATGGCGCTGATCATGTGACTGATCATGCGCTGATCATGTTTGCTATCATACACTGATCATGTGCCTCTGGAGGCAATAAACAAAGAGCTGAGTAGGCACGAATCAAACAGTCAGCAGGCAATAATCATGGAACTCAGCTGTGAGGAATCATGCTGCTCAGCTGGCAATAATCAAGCAGCTGAGCAGGAAGGAATTACGCAGCCCAGCTGGCAATTGTCAAGCAGATGACAGGCAGGAATCGTGCAGCTCAGCTGGCAATTTTCAAGCAGATGAGCAGACAGTAATCACGCAGCTCAGCAGGCCCTGATCACGTGACTGAGCATGCACTGTACACGTGGCTGATCATACACTTATCATGTGATTGATCATGCACTGATCACTTGGATATCATGCACTGATCACGTGGCTGATCATACACTGTTCACGTGTCTGACAATGCACTGATCACGTGGCTGATCATACACTGCTCACATAACTGATCATGCACTGATCACGTGGATGATCATGCACTGGTCACGTGACTGATCATGCCCTGATCAAGTGGCTATCATGCACTGATCACGTGGCTGATCATGCAATGATCATGAAGCTACCATGTACCGGTCACGTGACCGATCATACACCCATCAGGTGACTGATCATGCACTGATCACGTGGCTATATTGCACTGTTAACGTGGCTGATCATACACTGATCACCTTCCTGGTTATGCACAGATCAGGTGACTAATCATGAACTGATTACGTAGATATCATGTACTGATCACCTGGCTGATCATGCAATGATCATGTGGCTATCATGCAATGATCACGTGGCTATCATGCACTGATCACGTGGCTGATCATGCACTGATACCGTGACTGAGCATGGACTGATCACATGACTATCATGTAGTGATCACGTGACTTAATGGCCCTGATCTTGTGACTGATCATGCGCTGATCATGTTTGATTTCATACACTGATCATGTGCCTCTGGAGGCAATAAACAAAGAGCTGAGTAGGCACGAATCAAACAGTCAGCAGGCAAAAATCATGAAACTCAACTGTGAGGAATCATGCTGCTCAGCTGGCAATAATCAAGCAGCTGAGCAGGCAGGAATTACACAGCACAGCTGGCAATTGTCAAGCAGATGACAGGCAGGAATCATGCAGCTCAGCTGGCAATTGTCAAGCAGATGAGCAGACAGGAATCACGCAGCTCAGCAGGTCCTGATCATGTGACTGAGCATGCACTGTTCACGTGGCTGATCATACACTGATCACGTGATTGATCATGCACTGATCACTTGGATATCATGCACTGATCACGTGGCTGATCATACACTGTTCACGTGTCTGACCATGCACTGATCACGTAATTGATCATGCACTGATCACGTGGCTGATCATGCAATGATCATGTAGCTACCATGTACTGGTCCCGTGAATGACCATGCACTGATCACGTGGCTGATCATGCACTGATCACGTGGCTCATCATGCACTGAACACGTTACTGATCATGCACTGATCAAGTAATTGATCATGCATGTATCACGTGACTGATCATGTACAGATCACGTAAATAATCATGAAGTGATAACGTGGCTATCCTGCACTGATCACGTGGATAACATGCACTGATCACGTGGCTGATCACACACGTATCACGTGACTGATCATGCACTGATCACGTGGCTATCATGCACTGATCACGTGGCTACCATGCACTGATCACGTGGCTGATCATGCACTGATCAGGTAACTGATCTTGCACTGATCACATGACTGATCATGCACAGATCACGTGACTGATCATGCACAGATCACGTGACTGATCATGCACTGATCACGCAGCTACCATGTACTGGTCACATGACTGATCATGCACTGATCACATAATTGATCATGCACTGATCACCTGGCTTATCATGCATTGATTATGTGACTGATCATGTGCTGATCATGTTTGGTGTCACACACTGATCATGTGCCTCTGGAGGCAATGAACATAGAGCTGAGTAGGCAGGAATCAGTCAGCAGGCTATAATCATGGAACTCACCTCTGAGAAATCATGCTGCTCAGCTGGCAATAATCAAGTAGATGAGCAGGCAGGAATTACGCAGCACAGGTGGCAATTGTCAAGGAGATGACAGGCAGGAATCGTGCAGCTCAGCTGGAAATTGTCAAGCAGATAAGCAGACAGTAATCACGCAGCTCAGCAGGCCCTGATCACGTGACTCAGCATGCACTGTTCACGTGGATGATCACACACCTATCACGTGACTGATCAGGCACTGATCATGTGACTGATCATGCACTGATCACGTTGCTATAATGCAATGATCACTTGGCTGGGCATACAATGATCACCTGCCTGGTCATGCACTGATCACGTGGCTGATCATGCACTGATCACGTGACTGATCATGCACTGATCTCGTGTCTGATCATGCACTGATCACGTGGCTATCATGCACTGCTCACGTGGCTGATCATGCTGTGATCACGTGGCTATCATGCACTACTCACATGGCTGATCATGCACTGGTCACGTGACCGATCATGCCCTGATCAAGTGGCTATCATGCACTGATTACGTGGCTGATCATGCAATGATCATGAAGCTACCATGTACCGGTCACGTGACCGATCATACACCCATCAGGTGACTGATCATGCACTGATCACGTGGCTATATTGCACTGTTAACGTGGCTGGTCATACACTGTTCACGTGTCTGACCATGCACTGATCACGTGGCTGATCATACACTGCTCACGTAACTGATCATGCACTGATCACGTGGCACTCATGCACTGATCACGTGGCTGATCATGCAATGATCACGTAGCTACCATGTACTGGTAACGTGACTGATCATGCACTGATCACGTGGCTGATCATGCCCTGATATCATGCACTGGTCACGTGGCTGATCACACACGTATCATGTGACTGATCATGCACTGATCACGTGGCTATCATGCACAGATCACGTGGCTAATCATGCAATGATCACGTAGCTACCTTGTACTGGTCACGTGACTGATCATGCACTGATCACGTGGCTGATCATGCACTAATCACGTAATTGATCATGCACTTATCATTTGGCTGATAATGCACTGATCACGTGGCTGATCATACACTGATCACGTGGCTATCATGCACTGATCACCTGGCTGGTCATACACTGATCACATGACTGATCATGCACTGTTCACGTGACTGATCATGTACAGATCACGTGAATAATCATGAAGTGATCACGTGGCTATCCTGCACTGATAACGTGGATATCATGCACTGAGCACATGGCTGATGACACACGTATCACGTGACTGATCATGCACTGATCACGTGGCTATCATGCACTGATCACTTGGCTATCATGCACTTATCACGTCGCTGATCATGCAATGATCACGTAGCTACCATGCACTGGTCACGTGACTGATCATGCACTGATCAGTTAATTGATCATGCACTGATCACGTGACTGATCATGCACTGATCACGTGAATGATTATGCACTGATCACGTGGCTGATCATGCACTGATCACGTGGCTATCATGCACTGATCACGTGGCTGATCATGCAATGATCACTTAGCTACCATGTACTGGTCACTTGACTGCTCATGCACTGATCACGTAATTGATCATGCACTGGTCATGTGGCTGATCATGCACTGATCACGTGGCTGATCATACACTGATCACGTGGCTATCATGCACTGATCACTTGGCTGGTCATACTGATCATGTGCCACGTCATGCACTGATCACGTGGCTGATCATGCACTGATCACGTGACTGATCATGCACTGATCACGTGGCTATCATGCAGTGATCACGTGGCTATCATGCACAGATCACATGGCTGATCATGCAATGATCTCGTAGCTACCATATACTGGTCACGTGACTGACCATGCACTGATCACGTGGCTGATCATGCACTGATCACGTGACTGATCATGCACTGTTCACGGGACTCATCATGCACTGATCACGTGGATATAATGCACTGATCACGTGTTTGATCATCCACTGTTCACGTGTCTGACCATGCACTGCTCACGTGGCTGATCATACACTGTTCACCTAAGTGATCATGCACTGACCACGTGGATATCATGCACTTCTCACCTGGCTGGTCATGCAATGTTCACGTAGCTACCATATACTGGTCACGTGACTGATCATGCTCAGATCACGTAAATGATCATGCACTGTTCAGTTGACTGATCATGTACTGATCACGTGACTGATCATGCACTGATCACGTGGCTATCATGCACTGCTCACGTGGATGATCATGCAATGATCACGTAGCAACCATGTACTGGTTACGTGACTGATCATGCACTGATCACGTAATTAATCCTGCACTGATCACCTGACTCATCACGCACTGATCACATGGCTGATCACACACGTATCACGTGGCTGATCATGCACTGATCAAGTGGCTATCATGCACTAATCACGTGGCTATCATTCACTGATAACGTGGATATCATGCACTGATCACGTGGCTGAACACACACGTATTACATGACGGATCATGCACTGATCACGTGGCTATCATGCACTGATCACGTGGCTGATCATGCAATGATCATGTAGCTACCATGGACTGGTCAGGTGACTGATCATGCACTGATCACGTAATTGATCATGCACTGATCACGTGTCTGATCATGCACTGAACACGTGAATAATCATGCACTGATCACGTGACTGATCACGCACTGATCATGTGGCTATCATGCACTGCTACTTGGCTGATCATGCAATGATCACACAGCTACCACGTACTGGTCACGTGACTGATCATGCACTGATGACGTGGATGATCATGCACTGGTCACGTGACTGATCATGCCCTGATCAAGTGGCTATCATGCACTGATCAAGTGGCTGATCATGCAATGATCATGAAGCTACCATGTACCGGTCACGTGACCGATCATACACCCATCAGGTGACTGATCATGCACTGATCATGTGGCTATATTGCACTGTTAACGTGGCTGATCATACACTGATCACCTGCCTGGTCATGCACAGATAAGGTGACTAATCATGAACTGATTACGTAGCGATCATGTACTGATCACCTGGCTGATCATGCAATGATCATGTGGCTATCATGCAATGATCACGGGCTATCATGCACTGATCACGTGGCTGATCATGCACTGATCACGTGGTTATCATGCACTGCTCACATGGCTGATCATGCAATGATCACGCAGCTACAATGTACTGGTACATGACTGATCATGCACTGATCACGTGACTGACCATGCAGTGATCACCTGGCTTATCATGCGTTGATTATGTGATTCATCATGTGCTGATCATGTTTGATGTCATACACTGATCATGTGCCTCTGGAGACAATAAACAAAGAGCCGAATAGGCAGGAATCAGTCAGGCAATAATCATGGAACTCAGCTCTGAGAAATCATGCTGCTCAACTGGCAATAATCAAGTAGATGAGCAGGCAGGAATTACGCAGCACAGATGGCAATTGTCAAGGAGATGACAGGCAGGAATCGTACAGCTCAGCTGGCAATTGTCAAGCAGATGAGCAGACAGTAATCACGAAGCTCAGCAGGCCCTGATCACATGACTGAGCATGCACTGTTCACGTCGCTGATCACACACTTATCACGTGAATGACCATGCACTGATCACTTGGCTCTCATGCACAGATCACGTGATTGCGCATGCACTGTCACGTATCTGTATGCACTGCTCACGTGGCTATCATGCACTAATGACGTGGCTTATCATGCACTGATCATGTGACTGATCATGCACTGATCACGTAGCTATCTTGCACTGGTCACTTGGCTGATCATACACTCATCACGGGACTGATCGCACTGATTGCGGCGCTATCATGCATTGACTACGTGACTATCATGCACTGATCACGTGCATGATCATGCACTGATCACATGACTGACCATGCCCTCATCTCGTGACTGATCATGCACTGATCACGTGGCTATCATGCACTGATCATTTGGCTGGTCATACACTGATCATGTGCCTGGTAATGCACTGATCACGTGGCTGATCATGCACTGATCACGTGACTGATCATGCACTGATCACGTGTCTATCATGCACTGATCACGTGGCTATCATGCACAGATCACGTGGCTGATCATGCAATGATCACGTGACTGATCATGCACTGATCACGTGGCTGATCATGAATGATCACGTGGCTATCATGCACTGCTCACGTGGCTGATCATGACTGATCACGAGCTATCATGTACTGGTCACGTGACTATCATGCACTGATCACGTGGCTGATCATGCACTGATCACGTGACTGATCATGCACTGATCCGTGGCTATCATGACTGATCACGTGGCTACCATGCACTGATCCGTGGCTGATCATGCACTGATCAGGTAACTGATCATGCACTGATCACGTGACTGATCATGCACAGATCCGTGACTGATCATGCACAGATCACGTGACTGATCATGACTGATCACGTGGCTATCATGCACTGCTCACGTGGCTGATCATGCAATGATCACGCAGCTACCATGTACTGGTCACATGACTGATCATGCACTGATCACGTACTTGATCATGCACTGATCACCTGGCTTATCATGCATTGATCATGTGACTCATCATGTGCTGATCATGTTTGGTGTCATACACTGATCATGTGCCTCTGGAGGCAATGAACACAGAGCTGAGTAGGCAGGAATCAGTCAGCAGGCAATAATCATGGAACTCAGCTGTGAGAAATCATGCTGCTCAGCTGGCAATAATCAAGTAGATGAGCAGGCAGGAATTACCCAGCACAGGTGGCAAATGTCAAGGAGATGACAGGCAGGAATCGTGCAGCTCAGCTGGCAATTGTCAAGCAGAAGAGCAGACAGTAATCACGAAGCTCAGCAGGCCCTGATCACGTGACTGAGCATGCACTGTTCACGTCGCTGATCACACACCTATCACGTGAATGATCATGCACTGATCACGTGGCTCTCATGCACTGATCACATGATTGCGCATGCACTGATCACGTAATTGTATGCACTGCTCACGTGGCTATCATGCACTGATGACGTGGCTGATCATGCACTGATCATGTGAGTGATCATGCACTGATCACGTAGCTATCTTGCACTGATCACTTGGCTGATCATACACTCATCACGGGACTGATCTTGCACTGATTACGGCGCTATCATGCATTGACTACATGACTTTTCATGCACTGATCACGTGAAAGATCATGCACTGATCACGTAATTGATCATGCACTGGTCATGTGGCTGATCATGCACTGATCACGTGGCTGATCATACACTGATCACGTGACTGATCATGCACTGATCACGTGACTCATCATGCACTGATCACGTGGCTATCATGCACTGATCACTTGGCTGGTCATACTGATCACGTGCCTCGTCATGCACTGATCACGTGGCTGATCATGCACTGATCACGTGACTGATCATGCACTGATCACGTGGCTATCATGCAGTGATCACGTGGCTATCATGCACAGATCACATGGCTGATCATGCAATGATCTCGTAGCTACCATATACTGGTCACGTGACTGATCATGCACTGATCACGTGGCTGATCATGCACTGATCACGTGACTGATCATGCACTGTTCACGAGACTCATCATGCACTGATCACGTGGATATCATGCACTGATCACGTGTTTGATCATTCACTGTTCACCTGTCTGACCATGCACTGCTCACGTGGCTGATCATACACTGTTCACGTAACTGATCATGCACTGATCACGTGGATATCATGCACTGATCACGAGGCTGAACATGCACTGTTCACGTGCCTTACCACACACCTGCCACGTGACTGATCATGCACTGATCACGTGGCACTCATGCACTGATCACATGGCTGATCATACTCTGCTCATGTAACTGATCATGCACACATCACGTGGCTATCATGCACTTCTCACCTGGCTGGTCATGCAATGTTCACGTAGCTACCATATACTGGTCACGTGACTGATCATGCTCAGATCACGTAAATGATCATGCACTGTTCAGTTGACTGATCATGTACTGATCACGTGACTGATCAAGCACTGATCACGTGGCTATCATGCACTGCTCACGTGGCTGATCATGCAATGATCACGTAGCAACCATGTACTGGTCACGTGACTGATCATGCACTGATCACGTAATTAATCCTGCACTGATCACCTGACTCATCACGCACTGATCACATGGCTGAACAAACACGTATCACGTGACTGATCATGCACTGATCAAGTGGCTATCATGCACTAATCACGTGGCTATCATTCACTGATAACGTGGATATCATGCACTGATCACGTGGCTGAACACACACGTATCACATGACTGATCATGCACTGAACACGTGGCTATCATGCACTGATCACGTGCCTGATCATGCAATGATCATGTAGCTACCATGTACTGGTCACGTGACTGTTCATGCACTGATCACGTGTCTGATCATGCACTGAACACGTGAATAATCATGCACTGATCACGTGACTGATCATGCACTGATCATGTGGCTATCATGCACTTCTACTTGGCTGATCATGCAATGATCACACAGCTACCATGTACTGGTCACGTGACTGATAATGCACTGATGACGTAATTGATCATGCACTGATCATTTGGCTGATCATGCACTAACACGTGGCTATCATGCACTGATCACTTGGCTGGTCATAAACTGATCACGCAGCTACCATGTACTAGTCACGTGACTGATCTTGCACTGATGACGTAATTGATCATGCACTGATCATGTGGCTGATCATGCACTGATCACGTGACTGATCATGCACTGATCACGTGGCAATCATGCACTGACCATGAGACTGAAAATGAACTTATCACGTCTAATCATGCACTGATCACATGACTGCCCATGCACTGGTCATGTGGATGATCATACACTAATCATGTGACAGATCGTGCACTGATCACGTGGCTGATCATGCACTGATACTGTGATTGAGCATGGACTGATCACATGACTATCATGTAGTGATCACGTGACTTAATGGCGCTGATCATGTGACTGATCATGCGCTGATCATGTTTGCTATCATACACTGATCATGTGCCTCTGGAGGCAATAAACAAAGAGCTGAGTAGGCACGAATCAAACAGTCAGCAGGCAATAATCATGGAACTCAGCTGTGAGGAATCATGCTGCTCAGCTGGCAATAATCAAGCAGCTGAGCAGGAAGGAATTACGCAGCCCAGCTGGCAATTGTCAAGCAGATGACAGGCAGGAATCGTGCAGCTCAGCTGGCAATTTTCAAGCAGATGAGCAGACAGTAATCACGCAGCTCAGCAGGCCCTGATCACGTGACTGAGCATGCACTGTACACGTGGCTGATCATACACTTATCATGTGATTGATCATGCACTGATCACTTGGATATCATGCACTGATCACGTGGCTGATCATACACTGTTCACGTGTCTGACAATGCACTGATCACGTGGCTGATCATACACTGCTCACATAACTGATCATGCACTGATCACGTGGATGATCATGCACTGGTCACGTGACTGATCATGCCCTGATCAAGTGGCTATCATGCACTGATCACGTGGCTGATCATGCAATGATCATGAAGCTACCATGTACCGGTCACGTGACCGATCATACACCCATCAGGTGACTGATCATGCACTGATCACGTGGCTATATTGCACTGTTAACGTGGCTGATCATACACTGATCACCTTCCTGGTTATGCACAGATCAGGTGACTAATCATGAACTGATTACGTAGATATCATGTACTGATCACCTGGCTGATCATGCAATGATCATGTGGCTATCATGCAATGATCACGTGGCTATCATGCACTGATCACGTGGCTGATCATGCACTGATACCGTGACTGAGCATGGACTGATCACATGACTATCATGTAGTGATCACGTGACTTAATGGCCCTGATCTTGTGACTGATCATGCGCTGATCATGTTTGATTTCATACACTGATCATGTGCCTCTGGAGGCAATAAACAAAGAGCTGAGTAGGCACGAATCAAACAGTCAGCAGGCAAAAATCATGAAACTCAACTGTGAGGAATCATGCTGCTCAGCTGGCAATAATCAAGCAGCTGAGCAGGCAGGAATTACACAGCACAGCTGGCAATTGTCAAGCAGATGACAGGCAGGAATCATGCAGCTCAGCTGGCAATTGTCAAGCAGATGAGCAGACAGGAATCACGCAGCTCAGCAGGTCCTGATCATGTGACTGAGCATGCACTGTTCACGTGGCTGATCATACACTGATCACGTGATTGATCATGCACTGATCACTTGGATATCATGCACTGATCACGTGGCTGATCATACACTGTTCACGTGTCTGACCATGCACTGATCACGTAAATGATCATGCACTGATCACGTGGCTGATCATGCAATGATCATGTAGCTACCATGTACTGGTCCCGTGAATGACCATGCACTGATCACGTGGCTGATCATGCACTGATCACGTGGCTCATCATGCACTGAACACGTTACTGATCATGCACTGATCAAGTAATTGATCATGCATGTATCACGTGACTGATCATGTACAGATCACGTAAATAATCATGAAGTGATAACGTGGCTATCCTGCACTGATCACGTGGATAACATGCACTGATCACGTGGCTGATCACACACGTATCACGTGACTGATCATGCACTGATCACGTGGCTATCATGCACTGATCACGTGGCTACCATGCACTGATCACGTGGCTGATCATGCACTGATCAGGTAACTGATCTTGCACTGATCACATGACTGATCATGCACAGATCACGTGACTGATCATGCACAGATCACGTGACTGATCATGCACTGATCACGCAGCTACCATGTACTGGTCACATGACTGATCATGCACTGATCACATAATTGATCATGCACTGATCACCTGGCTTATCATGCATTGATTATGTGACTGATCATGTGCTGATCATGTTTGGTGTCACACACTGATCATGTGCCTCTGGAGGCAATGAACATAGAGCTGAGTAGGCAGGAATCAGTCAGCAGGCTATAATCATGGAACTCACCTCTGAGAAATCATGCTGCTCAGCTGGCAATAATCAAGTAGATGAGCAGGCAGGAATTACGCAGCACAGGTGGCAATTGTCAAGGAGATGACAGGCAGGAATCGTGCAGCTCAGCTGGAAATTGTCAAGCAGATAAGCAGACAGTAATCACGCAGCTCAGCAGGCCCTGATCACGTGACTCAGCATGCACTGTTCACGTGGATGATCACACACCTATCACGTGACTGATCAGGCACTGATCATGTGACTGATCATGCACTGATCACGTTGCTATAATGCAATGATCACTTGGCTGGGCATACAATGATCACCTGCCTGGTCATGCACTGATCACGTGGCTGATCATGCACTGATCACGTGACTGATCATGCACTGATCTCGTGTCTGATCATGCACTGATCACGTGGCTATCATGCACTGCTCACGTGGCTGATCATGCTGTGATCACGTGGCTATCATGCACTACTCACATGGCTGATCATGCACTGGTCACGTGACCGATCATGCCCTGATCAAGTGGCTATCATGCACTGATTACGTGGCTGATCATGCAATGATCATGAAGCTACCATGTACCGGTCACGTGTCCGATCATACACCCATCAGGTGACTGATCATGCACTGATCACGTGGCTATATTGCACTGTTAACGTGGCTGATCATACACTGTTCACGTGTCTGACCATGCACTGATCACGTGGCTGATCATACACTGCTCACGTAACTGATCATGCACTGATCACGTGGCACTCATGCACTGATCACGTGGCTGATCATGCAATGATCACGTAGCTACCATGTACTGGTAACGTGACTGATCATGCACTGATCACGTGGCTGATCATGCCCTGATATCATGCACTGGTCACGTGGCTGATCACACACGTATCATGTGACTGATCATGCACTGATCACGTGGCTATCATGCACAGATCACGTGGCTAATCATGCAATGATCACGTAGCTACCTTGTACTGGTCACGTGACTGATCATGCACTGATCACGTGGCTGATCATGCACTAATCACGTAATTGATCATGCACTTATCATTTGGCTGATAATGCACTGATCACGTGGCTGATCATACACTGATCACGTGGCTATCATGCACTGATCACCTGGCTGGTCATACACTGATCACATGACTGATCATGCACTGTTCACGTGACTGATCATGTACAGATCACGTGAATAATCATGAAGTGATCACGTGGCTATCCTGCACTGATAACGTGGATATCATGCACTGAGCACATGGCTGATGACACACGTATCACGTGACTGATCATGCACTGATCACGTGGCTATCATGCACTGATCACTTGGCTATCATGCACTTATCACGTCGCTGATCATGCAATGATCACGTAGCTACCATGCACTGGTCACGTGACTGATCATGCACTGATCAGTTAATTGATCATGCACTGATCACGTGACTGATCATGCACTGATCACGTGAATGATTATGCACTGATCACGTGGCTGATCATGCACTGATCACGTGGCTATCATGCACTGATCACGTGGCTGATCATGCAATGATCACTTAGCTACCATGTACTGGTCACTTGACTGCTCATGCACTGATCACGTAATTGATCATGCACTGGTCATGTGGCTGATCATGCACTGATCACGTGGCTGATCATACACTGATCACGTGGCTATCATGCACTGATCACTTGGCTGGTCATACTGATCATGTGCCACGTCATGCACTGATCACGTGGCTGATCATGCACTGATCACGTGACTGATCATGCACTGATCACGTGGCTATCATGCAGTGATCACGTGGCTATCATGCACAGATCACATGGCTGATCATGCAATGATCTCGTAGCTACCATATACTGGTCACGTGACTGACCATGCACTGATCACGTGGCTGATCATGCACTGATCACGTGACTGATCATGCACTGTTCACGGGACTCATCATGCACTGATCACGTGGATATAATGCACTGATCACGTGTTTGATCATCCACTGTTCACGTGTCTGACCATGCACTGCTCACGTGGCTGATCATACACTGTTCACCTAACTGATCATGCACTGACCACGTGGATATCATGCACTTCTCACCTGGCTGGTCATGCAATGTTCACGTAGCTACCATATACTGGTCACGTGACTGATCATGCTCAGATCACGTAAATGATCATGCACTGTTCAGTTGACTGATCATGTACTGATCACGTGACTGATCATGCACTGATCACGTGGCTATCATGCACTGCTCACGTGGATGATCATGCAATGATCACGTAGCAACCATGTACTGGTTACGTGACTGATCATGCACTGATCACGTAATTAATCCTGCACTGATCACCTGACTCATCACGCACTGATCACATGGCTGATCACACACGTATCACGTGGCTGATCATGCACTGATCAAGTGGCTATCATGCACTAATCACGTGGCTATCATTCACTGATAACGTGGATATCATGCACTGATCACGTGGCTGAACACACACGTATTACATGACTGATCATGCACTGATCACGTGGCTATCATGCACTGATCACGTGGCTGATCATGCAATGATCATGTAGCTACCATGGACTGGTCAGGTGACTGATCATGCACTGATCACGTAATTGATCATGCACTGATCACGTGTCTGATCATGCACTGAACACGTGAATAATCATGCACTGATCACGTGACTGATCACGCACTGATCATGTGGCTATCATGCACTGCTACTTGGCTGATCATGCAATGATCACACAGCTACCACGTACTGGTCACGTGACTGATCATGCACTGATGACGTAATTGATCATGCACTGATTATTTGGCTGATCATGCACTGATCACGTGACTGATCATGCACTGATCACGTGACTGATCATGCACTGACACGTGGCTATCATGCACTGACCAAGAGACTGAAAATGAACTTATCACATCTAATCATGCACTGATCACATGACTGCCCATGCACTGGTCATGTGGATGATCATACACTAATCATGTGACAGATCGTGCACTGATCACGTGGCTGATCATGCACTGATACTGTGACTGAGCATGGACTGATCACATGACTATTGTAGTGATCACGTGACTTAATGGCGCTGATCATGTGACTGATCATGCGCTGATGATGTTTGCTATCATACACTGATCATGTGCCTCTGGAGGCAATAAACAAAGAGCTGAGTAGGCACGAATCAAACAGTCAGCAGGCAATAATCATGGAACTCAGCTGTGAGGAATCATGCTGCTCAGCTGGCAATAATCAAGCAGCTGAGCAGGCAGGAATTACGCAGCACAGCTGGCAATTGTCAAGCAGATGACAGGCAGGAATCGTGCAGCTCAGCTGGCAATTGTCAAGCAGATGAGCAGACAGTAATCACGCAGCTCAGCAGGCCCTGATCACGTGACTGAGCATGCACTGTACACGTGGCTGATCATACACTTATCACGTGATTGATCATGCACTGATCACTTGGATATCATGCACTGATCACGTGGCTGACCATACACTGTTCACGTGTCTGACCATGCACTGATCACGTGGCTGATCATACACTGCTCACGTAACTGATCATGCACTGATCACGTGGATGATCATGCACTGGTCACGTGACTGATCATGCCCTGATCAAGTGGCTATCATGCACTGATCAAGTGGCTGATCATGCAATGATCATGAAGCTACCATGTACCGGTCACGTGACCGATCATACACCCATCAGGTGACTGTTCATGCACTGATCATGTGGCTATATTGCACTGTTAACGTGGCTGATCATACACTGATCACCTGCCTGGTCATGCACAGATAAGGTGACTAATCATGAACTGATTACGTAGCGATCATGTACTGATCACCTGGCTGATCATGCAATGATCATGTGGCTATCATGCAATGATCACGTGGCTATCATGCACTGATCACGTGGCTGATCATGCACTGATCACGTGGTTATCATGCACTGCTCACGTGGCTGATCATGCAATGATCACGCAGCTACAATGTACTGGTCACATGACTGATCATGCACTGATCACGTACTTGACCATGCACTGATCACCTGGCTTATCATGCATTGATTATGTGATTCATCATGTGCTGATCATGTTTGATGTCATACACTGATCATGTGCCTCTGGAGGCAATGAACAAAGAGCCGAGTAGGCAGGAATCAGTAGACAATAATCATGGAACTCAGCTCTGAGAAATCATGCTGCTCAAATGGCAATAATCAAGTAGATGAGCAGGCAGGAATTATGCAGCACAGATGGCAATTGTCAAGGAGATGACAGGCAGGAATCGTACAGCTCAGCTGGCAATTGTCAAGCAGATGAGCAGACAGTAATCACGAAGCTCAGCAGGCCCTGATCACGTGACTGAGCATGCACTGTTCACGGCGCTGATCACACACCTATCACGTGAATGACCATGCACTGATCACGTGGCTCTCATGCACAGATCACGTGATTGCGCATGCACTGATCACGTAATTGTATGCACTGCTCACGTGGCTATCACGCACTGATGACGTGGCTGATCATGCACTGATCACGTGCATGATCATGCACTGATCACGTGACTGACCATGCACTGATCACGTGAATGATAATGCACTGATCACGTGGCTATCATGCACGGATCATTTGGCTGGTCATACACAGATCATGTGCCTGGTAATGCACTGATCATGTGGCTGATCATGCACTGATCACGTGGCTGATCATGCACTGATCACGTGTCTATCATGCACTGATCACGTGGCTATCATGCACAGATCACATGGCTGATCATGCAATGATCACGTGACTGATCATGCACTGATCACGTGGCTGATCATGAATGATCACGTGGCTATCATACACTGCTCACGTGGCTGATCATGCAATGATCACGTAGCTACCATGTACTTGTCACGTGACTGATCATGCACTGATCACGTGGCTGATCATGCACTGATCACGTGACTGATAATGCACTGATCACGTGGCTGATCATGAATGATCACGTGGCTATCATGCACTGCTCACGTGGCTGATCATGCAATGATCACGCAGCTACCATGTACTGGTCACATAACTGATCATGCACTGATCACGTACTTGATCATGCACTGATCACCTGGCTTATCATGCATTGATCATGTGACTCATCATGTGCTGATCATGTTTGGTGTCATACACTGATCATGTGCCTCTGGAGGCAATGAACACAGAGCTGAGTAGGCAGGAATCAGTCAGCAGGGGCAATAATCATGGAACTCAGCTCTGAGAAATCATGCTGCTCAGCTGGCAATAATCAAGTAGATGAGCAGGCAGGAATTACCCAGCACAGGTGGCAAATGTCAAGGAGATGACAGGCAGGAATCGTGCAGCTCAGCTGGCAATTGTCAAGCAGAAGAGCAGACAGTAATCACGCAGCTCAGCAGGCCCTGATCACGTGACTGAGCATGCACTGTTCACGTCGCTGATCACACACCTATCACGTGAATGATCATGCACTGATCACGTGGCTCTCATGCACTGATCACATGATTGCGCATGCTCTGATCACGTAATTGTATGCACTGCTCACGTGGCTATCATGCACTGATGACGTGGCTGATCATGCACTGATCATGTGACTGATCATGCACTGATCACGTAACTATCTTGCACTGATCACTTGGCTGATCATACACTCATCACGGGACTGACCTTGCACTGATTACGGCGCTATCATGCATTGACTACATGACTTTTCATGCACTGATCACGTGGATGATCATGCACTGATCACGTGGCTGATCATGCAATGATCACTTAGCTACCATGTACTGGTCACTTGACTGCTCATGCACTGATCACGTAATTGATCATGCACTGGTCATGTGGCTGATCATGCACTGATCACGTGGCTGATCATACACTGATCACGTGACTGATCATGCACTGATCACGTGACTGATCATGCACTGATCACGTGGATATCATGCACTGATCACTTGGCTGGTCATACTGATCACGTGCCCTGTCATGCACTGATCACGTGGCTGATCATGCACTGATCACGTGACTGATCATGCACTGATCACGTGGCTATCATGCAGTGATCACGTGGCTATCATGCACAGATCACATGGCTGATCATGCAATGATCTCGTAGCTACCATATACTGGTCACGTGACTGATCATGCACTGATCACGTGGCTGATCATGCACTGATCACGTGACTGATCATGCACTGTTCACGAGACTCATCATGCACTGATCACGTGGATATCATGCACTGATCACGTGTTTGATCATCCACTGTTCACGTGTCTGACCATGCACTGCTCACGTGGCTGATCATACACTGTTCACGTAACTGATCATGCACTGATCACGTGGATATCATGCACTGATCACGTGGCTGAACATGCACTGTTCACGTGGCTTACCACACACCTGTCACGTGACTGATCATGCACTGATCACGTGGCACTCATGCACTGATCACATGGCTGATCATACTCTGCTCACGTAACTGATCATGCACACATCACGTGGCTATCATGCACTTCTCACCTGGCTGGTCATGCAATGTTCACGTAGCTACCATATACTGGTCACGTGACTGATCATGCTCAGATCACGTAAATGATCATGCACTGTTCAGTTGACTGATCATGTACTGTTCACGTGACTGATCATGCACTGATCACGTGGCTATCATGCACTGCTCACGTGGCTGATCATGCAATGATCACGTAGCAACCATGTACTGGTCACGTGACTGATCATGCACTGATCACGTAATTAATCCTGCACTGATCACCTGACTCATCACGCACTGATCACATGGCTGATCACACACGTATCACGTGACTGATCATGCACTGATCAAGTGGCTATCATGCACTAATCACGTGGTTATCATTCACGGATAACGCGGATATCATGCACTGATCACGTGGCTGAACACACACGTATCACATGACTGATCATGCACTGATCACGTGGCTATCATGCACTGATCACGTGGCTGATCATGCAATGATCATGTAGCTACCATGTACTGGTCAGGTGACTGATCATGCACTGATCACGTAATTGATCATGCACTGATCACGTGTCTGATCATGCACTGAACACGTGAATAATCATGCACTGATCACGTGGCTATCATGCACTGATCACTTGGCTATCATGCACTGATCACGTCGCTGATCATGCAATGATCACGTAGCTACCATGCACTGGTCACGTGACTGATCATGCACTGATCAGGTAATTGATCATGCACTGATCACGTGACTGATCATGCACTGATCACGTGAATGATTATGCACTGATCACGTGGCTGATCATGCACTGATCACTTAGCTACCATGTACTGGTCACTTGACTGCTCATGCACTGATCACGTAATTGATCATGCACTGGTCATGTGGCTGATCATGCACTGATCACGTGGCTGATCATGCACTGATCACGTGACTGATCATGCACTGATCACGTGGCTGATCATGCAGTGATCACGTGGCTATCATGCACAGATCACATGGCTGATCATGCAATGATCTCGTAGCTACCATATAATGGTCACGTGACTGACCATGCACTGATCACGTGGCTGATCATGCACTGATCACGTGACTGATCATGCACTGTTCACGGGACTCATCATGCACTGATTACGTGGATATCATGCACTGATCACGTGTTTGATCATCCACTGTTCACGTGTCTGACCATGCACTGCTCACGTGGCTGATCATACACTGTTCACCTAACTGATCATGCACTGACCACGTGGATATCATGCACTTCTCACCTGGCTGGTCATGCAATGTTCACGTAGCTACCATATACTGGTCACGTGACTGATCATGCTCAGATCACGTAAATGATCATGCACAGTTCAGTTGACTGATCATGTACTGATCACGTGACTGATCATGCACTGATCACGTGGCTATCATGCACTGCTCACGTGGATGATCATGCAATGATCACGTAGCAACCATGTACTGGTTACGTGACTGATCATGCACTGATCACGTAATTAATCCTGCACTGATCACCTGACTCATCACGCACTGATCACATGGCTGATCACACACGTATCACGTGACTGATCATGCACTGATCAAGTGGCTATCATGCACTAATCACGTGGCTATCATTCACTGTTAACGTGGATATCATGCACTGATCACGTGGCTGAACACACACGTATCACATGACTGATCATGCACTGATCACGTGGCTATCATGCACTGATCACGTGGCTGATTATGCAATGATCATGTAGCTACCATGGACTGGTCAGGTGACTGATCATGCACTGATCACGTAATTGATCATGCACTGATCACGTGTCTGATCATGCACTGAACACGTGAATAATCATGCACTGATCACGTGACTGATCACGCACTGATCATGTGGCTATCATGCACTGCTACTTGGCTGATCATGCAATGATCACACAGCTACCACGTACTGGTCACGTGACTGATCATGCACTGATGACGTAATTGATCATGCACTGATTATTTGGCTGATCATGCACTGATCACTTGACTGATCATGCACTGATCACGTAATTGATCATGCACTGGTCATGTGGCTGATCATGCACTGATCACGTGGCTGATCATACACTGATCACGTGACTGATCATGCACTGATCACGTGACTGATCATGCACTGATCACGTGGATATCATGCACTGATCACTTGGCTGGTCATACTGATCACGTGCCCTGTCATGCACTGATCACGTGGCTGATCATGCACTGATCACGTGACTGATCATGCACTGATCACGTGGCTATCATGCAGTGATCACGTGGCTATCATGCACAGATCACATGGCTGATCATGCAATGATCTCGTAGCTACCATATACTGGTCACGTGACTGATCATGCACTGATCACGTGGCTGATCATGCACTGATCACGTGACTGATCATGCACTGTTCACGAGACTCATCATGCACTGATCACGTGGATATCATGCACTGATCACGTGTTTGATCATCCACTGTTCACGTGTCTGACCATGCACTGCTCACGTGGCTGATCATACACTGTTCACGTAACTGATCATGCACTGATCACGTGGATATCATGCACTGATCACGTGGCTGAACATGCACTGTTCACGTGGCTTACCACACACCTGTCACGTGACTGATCATGCACTGATCACGTGGCACTCATGCACTGATCACATGGCTGATCATACTCTGCTCACGTAACTGATCATGCACACATCACGTGGCTATCATGCACTTCTCACCTGGCTGGTCATGCAATGTTCACGTAGCTACCATATACTGGTCACGTGACTGATCATGCTCAGATCACGTAAATGATCATGCACTGTTCACTTGACTGATCATGTACTGTTCACGTGACTGATCATGCACTGATCACGTGGCTATCATGCACTGCTCACGTGGCTGATCATGCAATGATCACGTAGCAACCATGTACTGGTCACGTGACTGATCATGCACTGATCACGTAATTAATCCTGCACTGATCACCTGACTCATCACGCACTGATCACATGGCTGATCACACACGTATCACGTGACTGATCATGCACTGATCAAGTGACTATCATGCACTAATCACGTGGTTATCATTCACGGATAACGCGGATATCATGCACTGATCACGTGGCTGAACACACACGTATCACATGACTGATCATGCACTGATCACGTGGCTATCATGCACTGATCACGTGGCTGATCATGCAATGATCATGTAGCTACCATGTACTGGTCACGTGACTGATCATGCACTGATCACGTGACTGATCATGCACTGATCACGTGTCTGATCATGCACTGAACACGTGAATAATCATGCACTGATCACGTGGCTATCATGCACTGATCACTTGGCTATCATGCACTGATCACGTCGCTGATCATGCAATGATCACGTAGCTACCATGCACTGGTCACGTGACTGATCATGCACTGATCACGTGATTGATCATGCACTGATCACGTGACTGATCATGCACTGATCACGTGAATGATTATGCACTGATCACGTGGCTGATCATGCACTGATCACTTAGCTACCATGTACTGGTCACTTGACTGCTCATGCACTGATCACGTAATTGATCATGCACTGGTCATGTGGCTGATCATGCACTGATCACGTGGCTGATCATGCACTGATCACGTGACTGATCATGCACTGATCACGTGGCTATCATGCACTGATCACGTGGCTATCATGCACTGATCACGTGGCTGATCATGCACTGATCACGTAGCTATCATGCACTGATCACGTGACTGATCATGCACTGATCACGTGGCTGATCATGCACTGATCACGTGACTGATCATGCACTGATCACGGGACTGATCATGCACTGATCACGTGGCTATCATGCACTGATCACGTGGCTGATCATGCACTGATCACGTGACTGATCATGCACTGATCACGTGGCTGATCATACACTGATCACGTGACTGATCATGCACTGATCACGTGGCTATCATGCACTGATCACGTGGCTGATCATGCAATGATCACGTAGCTACCATATACTGGTCACGTGACTGATCATGCACTGATCACGTAAATGATCATGCACTGATCACGTGACTGATCATGCACTGATCACGTGACTGATCATGCACTGATCACGTGGCTATCATGCACTGCTCACGTGGCTGATCATGCACTGATCACGTAGCAACCATGCACTGGTCACGTGACTGATCATGCACTGATCACGTAATTGATCATGCACTGATCACGTGACTCATCATGCACTGATCACGTGGCTGATCACACACGATCACGTGACTGATCATGCACTGATCACGTGGCTATCATGCACTGATCACGTAGCTATCATGCACTGATCACGTGGATAACATGCACTGATCACGTGGCTGATCACACACGTATCACGTGACTGATCATGCACTGATCACGTGGCTATCATGCACTGATCACGTGGCTGATCATGCAATGATCACGTAGCTACCATGCACTGGTCACGTGACTGATCATGCACTGATCACGTAATTGATCATGCACTGATCACGTGGCTGATCATGCACTGATCACGTGGCTGATCATGCACTGATCACGTGACTGATCATGCACTGATCACGTGGCTATCATGCACTGATCACGTGGCTGATCATGCACTGATCACGTGCTATCATGCACTGATCACGTGACTGATCATGCACTGATCACGTGACTGATCATGCACTGATCACGTGGCTGATCATGCACTGATCACGTGACTGATCATGCACTGATCACGTGACTGATCATGCACTGATCACGTGGCTATCATGCACTGATCACGTGGCTGATCATGCACTGATCACGTGGCTACAATGTACTGGTCACGTGACTGATCATGCACTGATCACGTAGCTGATCATGCACTGATCACGTGGCTGATCATGCACTGATCACGTGACTGATCATGCACTGATCACGTGGCTATCATGCACTGATCACGAGACTGATCATGCACTGATCACGTCTAATCATGCACTGATCACATGACTGCCCATGCACTGGTCACGTGGATGATCATACACTAATCATGTGACAGATCATGCACTGATCACGTGGCTGATCATGCACTGATACTGTGACTGAGCATGGACTGATCACATGACTATTGTAGTGATCACGTGACTTAATGGCGCTGATCATGTGACTGATCATGCGCTGATCATGTTTGCTATCATACACTGATCATGTGCCTCTGGAGGCAATAAACAAAGAGCTGAGTAGGCACGAATCAAACAGTCAGCAGGCAATAATCATGGAACTCAGCTGTGAGGAATCATGCTGCTCAGCTGGCAATAATCAAGCAGCTGAGCAGGCAGGAATTACGCAGCACAGCTGGCAATTGTCAAGCAGATGACAGGCAGGAATCGTGCAGCTCAGCTGGCAATTGTCAAGCAGATGAGCAGACAGTAATCACGCAGCTCAGCAGGCCCTGATCACGTGACTGAGCATGCACTGTTCACGTGGATGATCATACACTGATCACGTGATTGATCATGCACTGATCACTTGGATATCATGCACTGATCACGTGGCTGATCATACACTGTTCACGTGTCTGACCATGCACTGATCACGTGGCTGATCATACACTGCTCACGTAACTGATCATGCACTGATCACGTGGCTGATCATGCACTGATCACGTGACTGATCATGCACTGATCACGTGGCTATCATGCACTGATCACGTGGCTGATCATGCACTGATCATGAAGCTACCATGCACTGATCACGTGACTGATCATACACTGATCACGTGACTGATCATGCACTGATCACGTGGCTATCATGCACTGATCACGTGGCTGATCATGCACTGATCACGTGCCTGATCATGCACTGATCACGTGACTGATCATGCACTGATCACGTGCTGATCATGCACTGATCACGTGGCTGATCATGCACTGATCACGTGGCTGATCATGCACTGATCACGTGGCTATCATGCACTGATCACGTGGCTGATCATGCACTGATCACGTGGCTATCATGCACTGATCACGTGGCTGATCATGCACTGATCACGCAGCTACATGTACTGGTCACATGACTGATCATGCACTGATCACGTACTTGATCATGCACTGATCACGTGGCTTATCATGCACTGATCATGTGACTGATCATGTGCTGATCATGTTTGATGTCATACACTGATCATGTGCCTCTGGAGGCAATGAACAAAGAGCTGAGTAGGCAGGAATCAGTAGACAATAATCATGGAACTCAGCTCTGAGAAATCATGCTGCTCAAATGGCAATAATCAAGTAGATGAGCAGGCAGGAATTATGCAGCACAGATGGCAATTGTCAAGCAGATGACAGGCAGGAATCGTACAGCTCAGCTGGCAATTGTCAAGCAGATGAGCAGACAGTAATCACGCAGCTCAGCAGGCCCTGATCACGTGACTGATCATGCACTGATCACGTGGCTGATCACACACTGATCACGTGACTGATCATGCACTGATCACGTGGCTATCATGCACTGATCACGTGGCTGATCATACACTGATCACGTGCCTGATCATGCACTGATCACGTGGCTGATCATGCACTGATCACGTGACTGATCATGCACTGATCACGGGCTATCATGCACTGATCACGTGGCTATCATGCACTGATCACGTGGCTGATCATGCACTGATCACGTGACTGATCATGCACTGATCACGTGGCTGATCATGACTGATCACGTGGCTATCATGCACTGATCACGTGGCTGATCATGCACTGATCACGCAGCTACCATGCACTGATCACATGACTGATCATGCACTGATCACGTACTGATCATGCACTGATCACGTGGCTTATCATGCACTGATCATGTGACTGATCATGTGCTGATCATGTTTGGTATCATACACTGATCATGTGCCTCTGGAGGCAATGAACAAAGAGCTGAGTAGGCACGAATCAGTCAGCAGGCAATAATCATGGAACTCAGCTGTGAGAAATCATGCTGCTCAGCTGGCAATAATCAAGCAGCTGAGCAGGCAGGAATTACGCAGCACAGGTGGCAATTGTCAAGCAGATGACAGGCAGGAATCGTGCAGCTCAGCTGGCAATTGTCAAGCAGATGAGCAGACAGTAATCACGCAGCTCAGCAGGCCCTGATCACGTGACTGAGCATGCACTGTTCACGTGGCTGATCACACACTGATCACGTGAATGATCATGCACTGATCACGTGGCTATCATGCACTGATCACGTGACTGATCATGCACTGATCACGTAATTGTCATGCACTGATCACGTGGCTATCATGCACTGATCACGTGGCTGATCATGCACTGATCACGTGACTGATCATGCACTGATCACGTGACTATCATGCACTGATCACGTGGCTGATCATGCACTGATCACGGGACTGATCATGCACTGATCACGGGCTATCATGCACTGATACATGACTGATCATGCACTGATCACGTGGCTGATCATGCACTGATCACGTGACTGATCATGCACTGATCACGTGACTGATCATGCACTGATCACGTGGCTGATCATGCACTGATCACGTGGCTATCATGCACTGATCACGTGGCTGATCATGCAATGATCACGTAGCTACCATGCACTGATCACGTGACTGATCATGCACTGATCACGTAATTGATCATGCACTGATCACGTGGCTGATCATGCACTGATCACGTGACTGATCATGCACTGATCACGTGGCTGATCATGCACTGATCACGTGGCTATCATGCACTGATCACGTGGCTGATCATGCACTGATCACGTGGCTATCATGCACTGATCACGTGACTGATCATGCACTGATCACGTGACTGATCATGCACTGATCACGTGGCTGATCATGCACTGATCACGTGGCTGATCATGCACTGATCACGTGGCTATCATGCACTGATCACGTGGCTGATCATACTGATCATGTGCCACGTCATGCACTGATCACGTGGCTGATCATGCACTGATCACGTGACTGATCATGCACTGATCACGTGGCTATCATGCACTGATCACGTGGCTATCATGCACTGATCACGTGGCTGATCATGCACTGATCACGTAGCTACCATGCACTGATCACGTGACTGATCATGCACTGATCACGTGGCTGATCATGCACTGATCACGTGACTGATCATGCACTGATCACGGGACTGATCATGCACTGATCACGTGGCTATCATGCACTGATCACGTGGCTGATCATGCACTGATCACGTGTCTGATCATGCACTGATCACGTGGCTGATCATACACTGATCACGTAACTGATCATGCACTGATCACGTGGCTATCATGCACTGATCACGTGGCTGATCATGCAATGATCACGTAGCTACCATATACTGGTCACGTGACTGATCATGCACAGATCACGTAAATGATCATGCACTGATCACGTGACTGATCATGCACTGATCACGTGACTGATCATGCACTGATCACGTGGCTATCATGCACTGATCACGTGGCTGATCATGCACTGATCACGTAGCAACCATGCACTGGTCACGTGACTGATCATGCACTGATCACGTAATTGATCATGCACTGATCACGTGACTCATCATGCACTGATCACGTGGCTGATCACACACTGATCACGTGGCTGATCATGCACTGATCACGTGGCTATCATGCACTGATCACGTGGCTATCATGCACTGATCACGTGGATATCATGCACTGATCACGTGGCTGATCACACACTATCACATGACTGATCATGCACTGATCACGTGGCTATCATGCACTGATCACGTGGCTGATCATGCACTGATCACGTAGCTACCATGCACTGGTCACGTGACTGATCATGCACTGATCACGTAATTGATCATGCACTGATCACGTGGCTGATCATGCACTGATCACGTGACTGATCATGCACTGATCACGTGACTGATCATGCACTGATCACGTGGCTATCATGCACTGATCACGTGGCTGATCATGCACTGATCACACAGCTACCATGCACTGATCACGTGACTGATCATGCACTGATCACGTGACTGATCATGCACTGATCACGTGGCTGATCATGCACTGATCACGTGACTGATCATGCACTGATCACGTGACTGATCATGCACTGATCACGTGGCTATCATGCACTGATCACGTGGCTGATCATGCACTGATCACGAGCTACATGTACTGGTCACGTGACTGATCATGCACTGATCACGTAATTGATCATGCACTGATCACGTGGCTGATCATGCACTGATCACGTGACTGATCATGCACTGATCACGTGGCTATCATGCACTGATCACGAGACTGATCATGCACTGATCACGTCTAATCATGCACTGATCACATGACTGCCCATGCACTGGTCACGTGGATGATCATACACTAATCATGTGACAGATCATGCACTGATCACGTGGCTGATCATGCACTGATACCGTGACTGAGCATGGACTGATCACATGACTATCATGTAGTGATCACGTGACTTAATGGCGCTGATCATGTGACTGATCATGCGCTGATCATGTTTGCTATCATACACTGATCATGTGCCTCTGGAGGCAATAAACAAAGAGCTGAGTAGGCACGAATCAAACAGTCAGCAGGCAATAATCATGGAACTCAGCTGTGAGGAATCATGCTGCTCAGCTGGCAATAATCAAGCAGCTGAGCAGGCAGGAATTACGCAGCACAGCTGGCAATTGTCAAGCAGATGACAGGCAGGAATCGTGCAGCTCAGCTGGCAATTGTCAAGCAGATGAGCAGACAGTAATCACGCAGCTCAGCAGGCCCTGATCACGTGACTGAGCATGCACTGTTCACGTGGCTGATCATACACTTATCACGTGATTGATCATGCACTGATCACTTGGATATCATGCACTGATCACGTGGCTGATCATACACTGTTCACGTGTCTGACCATGCACTGATCACGTGGCTGATCATACACTGCTCACGTAACTGATCATGCACTGATCACGTGGCTGATCATGCACTGATCACGTGACTGATCATGCACTGATCACGTGGCTATCATGCACTGATCACGTGGCTGATCATGCACTGATCATGAAGCTACCATGCACTGATCACGTGACTGATCATGCACTGATCACGTGACTGATCATGCACTGATCACGTGGCTATCATGCACTGATCACGTGGCTGATCATGCACTGATCACGTGCCTGATCATGCACTGATCACGTGACTGATCATGCACTGATCACGTGCGATCATGCACTGATCACGTGGCTGATCATGCACTGATCACGTGGCTGATCATGCACTGATCACGTGGCTATCATGCACTGATCACGTGGCTGATCATGCACTGATCACGTGGCTATCATGCACTGATCACGTGGCTGATCATGCACTGATCACGTAGCTACAATGTACTGATCACGTGACTGATCATGCACTGATCACGTACTGATCATGCACTGATCACGTGGCTTATCATGCACTGATCATGTGACTGATCATGCACTGATCATGTTTGATGTCATACACTGATCATGTGCCTCTGGAGGCAATGAACAAAGAGCTGAGTAGGCAGGAATCAGTAGACAATAATCATGGAACTCAGCTCTGAGAAATCATGCTGCTCAAATGGCAATAATCAAGTAGATGAGCAGGCAGGAATTATGCAGCACAGATGGCAATTGTCAAGCAGATGACAGGCAGGAATCGTACAGCTCAGCTGGCAATTGTCAAGCAGATGAGCAGACAGTAATCACGAAGCTCATCATGCACTGATCACGTGACTGATCATGCACTGATCACGTGGCTGATCACACACTGATCACGTGACTGATCATGCACTGATCACGTGGCTATCATGCACTGATCACGTGGCTGATCATGCACTGATCACGTGCCTGATCATGCACTGATCACGTGGCTGATCATGCACTGATCACGTGACTGATCATGCACTGATCACGGGCTATCATGCACTGATCACGTGGCTATCATGCACTGATCACGTGGCTGATCATGCACTGATCACGTGACTGATCATGCACTGATCACGTGGCTGATCATGCACTGATCACGTGGCTATCATGCACTGATCACGTGGCTGATCATGCACTGATCACGCAGCTACCATGCACTGATCACGTGACTGATCATGCACTGATCACGTACTGATCATGCACTGATCACGTGGCTTATCATGCACTGATCATGTGACTGATCATGTGCTGATCATGTTTGGTATCATACACTGATCATGTGCCTCTGGAGGCAATGAACAGAGCTGAGTAGGCACGAATCAGTCAGCAGGCAATAATCATGGAACTCAGCTCTGAGAAATCATGCTGCTCAGCTGGCAATAATCAAGCAGATGAGCAGGCAGGAATTACGCAGCACAGCTGGCAATTGTCAAGCAGATGACAGGCAGGAATCGTGCAGCTCAGCTGGCAATTGTCAAGCAGATGAGCAGACAGTAATCACGCAGCTCAGCAGGCCCTGATCACGTGACTGAGCATGCACTGTTCACGTGGCTGATCATACACTGATCACGTGACTGATCATGCACTGATCACGTGGCTATCATGCACTGATCACGTGATTGATCATGCACTGATCACGTAATTGTATGCACTGATCACGTGGCTATCATGCACTGATCACGTGGCTGATCATGCACTGATCACGTGACTGATCATGCACTGATCACGTGGCTATCATGCACTGATCACGTGGCTGATCATGCACTGATCACGGACTGATCATGCACTGATCACGGGCTATCATGCACTGATACATGACTGATCATGCACTGATCACGTGGCTGATCATGCACTGATCACGTGACTGATCATGCACTGATCACGTGACTGATCATGCACTGATCACGTGGCTGATCATGCACTGATCACGTGGCTATCATGCACTGATCACGTGGCTGATCATGCACTGATCACGTAGCTACCATGTACTGATCACGTGACTGATCATGCACTGATCACGTAATTGATCATGCACTGATCACGTGGCTGATCATGCACTGATCACGTGGCTGATCATGCACTGATCACGTGACTGATCATGCACTGATCACGTGACTGATCATGCACTGATCACGTGGCTATCATGCACTGATCACGTGGCTGGTCATACTGATCACGTGCCTGTCATGCACTGATCACGTGGCTGATCATGCACTGATCACGTGACTGATCATGCACTGATCACGTGGCTATCATGCACTGATCACGTGGCTATCATGCACTGATCACGTGGCTGATCATGCACTGATCACGTAGCTATCATGCACTGATCACGTGACTGATCATGCACTGATCACGTGGCTGATCATGCACTGATCACGTGACTGATCATGCACTGATCACGTGACTGATCATGCACTGATCACGTGGCTATCATGCACTGATCACGTGGCTGATCATGCACTGATCACGTGTCTGATCATGCACTGATCACGTGGCTGATCATGCACTGATCACGTAACTGATCATGCACTGATCACGTGGCTATCATGCACTGATCACGTGGCTGATCATGCACTGATCACGTGGCTGATCACACACTGTCACGTGACTGATCATGCACTGATCACGTGGCACTCATGCACTGATCACGTGGCTGATCATACACTGATCACGTAACTGATCATGCACTGATCACGTGGCTATCATGCACTGATCACGTGGCTGATCATGCAATGATCACGTAGCTACCATATACTGGTCACGTGACTGATCATGCACTGATCACGTAACTGATCATGCACTGATCACGTGACTGATCATGCACTGATCACGTGACTGATCATGCACTGATCACGTGGCTATCATGCACTGATCACGTGGCTGATCATGCACTGATCACGTAGCAACCATGTACTGATCACGTGACTGATCATGCACTGATCACGTAATTGATCATGCACTGATCACGTGACTGATCATGCACTGATCACGTGGCTGATCATGCACTGATCACGTGACTGATCATGCACTGATCACGTGGCTATCATGCACTGATCACGTGGCTATCATGCACTGATCACGTGGATATCATGCACTGATCACGTGGCTGATCATACACTATCACGTGACTGATCATGCACTGATCACGTGGCTGATCATGCACTGATCACGTGACTGATCATGCACTGATCACGTGGCTGATCATGCACTGATCACGTGGCTATCATGCACTGATCACGTGGCTGATCATGCACTGATCACGCAGCTATCATGCACTGATCACATGACTGATCATGCACTGATCACGTACTGATCATGCACTGATCACGTGGCTTATCATGCACTGATCATGTGACTGATCATGTGCTGATCATGTTTGGTATCATACACTGATCATGTGCCTCTGGAGGCAATGAACAAAGAGCTGAGTAGGCACGAATCAGTCAGCAGGCAATAATCATGGAACTCAGCTGTGAGAAATCATGCTGCTCAGCTGGCAATAATCAAGCAGATGAGCAGGCAGGAATTACGCAGCACAGGTGGCAATTGTCAAGCAGATGACAGGCAGGAATCGTGCAGCTCAGCTGGCAATTGTCAAGCAGATGAGCAGACAGTAATCACGCAGCTCAGCAGGCCCTGATCACGTGACTGAGCATGCACTGTTCACGTGGCTGATCACACACTGATCACGTGACTGATCATGCACTGATCACGTGGCTATCATGCACTGATCACGTGATTGATCATGCACTGATCACGTAATTGTATGCACTGATCACGTGGCTGATCATGCACTGATCACGTGGCTGATCATGCACTGATCACGTGACTGATCATGCACTGATCACGTGGCTATCATGCACTGATCACGTGGCTGATCATGCACTGATCACGGGACTGATCATGCACTGATCACGGGCTATCATGCACTGATACATGACTGATCATGCACTGATCACGTGGCTGATCATGCACTGATCACGTGACTGATCATGCACTGATCACGTGACTGATCATGCACTGATCACGTGGCTGATCATGCACTGATCACGTGGCTATCATGCACTGATCACGTGGCTGATCATGCACTGATCACGTAGCTACCATGCACTGGTCACGTGACTGATCATGCACTGATCACGTAATTGATCATGCACTGATCACGTGGCTGATCATGCACTGATCACGTGGCTGATCATGCACTGATCACGTGACTGATCATGCACTGATCACGTGACTGATCATGCACTGATCACGTGGCTATCATGCACTGATCACGTGGCTGGTCATACTGATCACGTGCCTGATCATGCACTGATCACGTGGCTGATCATGCACTGATCACGTGACTGATCATGCACTGATCACGTGGCTATCATGCACTGATCACGTGGCTATCATGCACTGATCACGTGGCTGATCATGCACTGATCACGTAGCTACCATGCACTGATCACGTGACTGATCATGCACTGATCACGTGGCTGATCATGCACTGATCACGTGACTGATCATGCACTGATCACGTGACTGATCATGCACTGATCACGTGGATATCATGCACTGATCACGTGGCTGATCATGCACTGATCACGTGTCTGACCATGCACTGATCACGTGGCTGATCATACACTGATCACGTAACTGATCATGCACTGATCACGTGGCTATCATGCACTGATCACGTGGCTGATCATGCACTGATCACGTGGCTGATCACACACCTGTCACGTGACTGATCATGCACTGATCACGTGGCACTCATGCACTGATCACGTGGCTGATCATACACTGATCACGTAACTGATCATGCACACATCACGTGGCTATCATGCACTGCTCACCTGGCTGATCATGCAATGATCACGTAGCTACCATATACTGGTCACGTGACTGATCATGCTCAGATCACGTAAATGATCATGCACTGATCAGTGACTGATCATGCACTGATCACGTGACTGATCATGCACTGATCACGTGGCTATCATGCACTGCTCACGTGGCTGATCATGCAATGATCACGTAGCAACCATGTACTGGTCACGTGACTGATCATGCACTGATCACGTAATTGATCATGCACTGATCACGTGACTCATCATGCACTGATCACGTGGCTGATCACACACGATCACGTGACTGATCATGCACTGATCACGTGGCTATCATGCACTGATCACGTGGCTATCATGCACTGATCACGTGGATATCATGCACTGATCACGTGGCTGATCACACACGATCACATGACTGATCATGCACTGATCACGTGGCTATCATGCACTGATCACGTGGCTGATCATGCACTGATCATGTAGCTATCATGCACTGGTCACGTGACTGATCATGCACTGATCACGTGACTGATCATGCACTGATCACGTGGCTGATCATGCACTGATCACGTGACTGATCATGCACTGATCACGTGGCTATCATGCACTGATCACGTGGCTATCATGCACTGATCACGTGGCTGATCATGCACTGATCACGTGGCTATCATGCACTGATCACGTGACTGATCATGCACTGATCACGTGACTGATCATGCACTGATCACGTGACTGATCATGCACTGATCACGTGACTGATCATGCACTGATCACGTGGCTGATCATGCACTGATCACGTAGCTATCATGCACTGATCACGTGACTGATCATGCACTGATCACGTAATTGATCATGCACTGATCACGTGGCTGATCATGCACTGATCACGTGGCTGATCATGCACTGATCACGTGACTGATCATGCACTGATCACGTGGCTATCATGCACTGATCACGTGGCTATCATGCACTGATCACGTGGCTGATCATGCACTGATCACGTAGCTATCATGCACTGATCACGTGACTGATCATGCACTGATCACGTGGCTGATCATGCACTGATCACGTGACTGATCATGCACTGATCACGTGACTGATCATGCACTGATCACGTGGCTATCATGCACTGATCACGTGGCTGATCATGCACTGATCACGTGTCTGATCATGCACTGATCACGTGGCTGATCATGCACTGATCACGTAACTGATCATGCACTGATCACGTGGCTATCATGCACTGATCACGTGGCTGATCATGCAATGATCACGTAGCTACCATATACTGGTCACGTGACTGATCATGCACTGATCACGTAAATGATCATGCACTGATCAGTGACTGATCATGCACTGATCACGTGACTGATCATGCACTGATCACGTGGCTATCATGCACTGATCACGTGGCTGATCATGCAATGATCACGTAGCAACCATGTACTGGTCACGTGACTGATCATGCACTGATCACGTAATTGATCATGCACTGATCACGTGACTCATCATGCACTGATCACGTGGCTGATCACACACTATCACGTGACTGATCATGCACTGATCACGTGGCTATCATGCACTGATCACGTGGCTATCATGCACTGATCACGTGGATATCATGCACTGATCACGTGGCTGATCACACGATCACGTGACTGATCATGCACTGATCACGTGGCTATCATGCACTGATCACGTGGCTGATCATGCACTGATCACGTAGCTACCATGCACTGATCACGTGACTGATCATGCACTGATCACGTGACTGATCATGCACTGATCACGTGGCTGATCATGCACTGATCACGTGACTGATCATGCACTGATCACGTGACTGATCATGCACTGATCACGTGGCTATCATGCACTGATCACGTGGCTGATCATGCACTGATCACACAGCTATCATGCACTGATCACGTGACTGATCATGCACTGATCACGTAATTGATCATGCACTGATCACGTGGCTGATCATGCACTGATCACGTGACTGATCATGCACTGATCACGTGACTGATCATGCACTGATCACGTGGCTGATCATGCACTGATCACGTGGCTGATCATGCACTGATCACGTGACTGATCATGCACTGATCACGTGACTGATCATGCACTGATCACGTGGCTATCATGCACTGATCACGTGGCTGATCATACTGATCACGTGACTGTCATGCACTGATCACGTGGCTGATCATGCACTGATCACGTGACTGATCATGCACTGATCACGTGGCTATCATGCACTGATCACGTGGCTATCATGCACTGATCACGTGGCTGATCATGCACTGATCACGTAGCTACCATGCACTGATCACGTGACTGATCATGCACTGATCACGTGGCTGATCATGCACTGATCACGTGACTGATCATGCACTGATCACGTGACTGATCATGCACTGATCACGTGGATATCATGCACTGATCACGTGGCTGATCATGCACTGATCACGTGTCTGACCATGCACTGATCACGTGGCTGATCATACACTGATCACGTAACTGATCATGCACTGATCACGTGGCTATCATGCACTGATCACGTGGCTGATCATGCACTGATCACGTGGCTGATCACACACTGTCACGTGACTGATCATGCACTGATCACGTGGCACTCATGCACTGATCACGTGGCTGATCATACACTGATCACGTAACTGATCATGCACTGATCACGTGGCTATCATGCACTGATCACGTGGCTGATCATGCAATGATCACGTAGCTACCATATACTGGTCACGTGACTGATCATGCACTGATCACGTAAATGATCATGCACTGATCACGTGACTGATCATGCACTGATCACGTGACTGATCATGCACTGATCACGTGGCTATCATGCACTGATCACGTGGCTGATCATGCACTGATCACGTAGCAACCATGTACTGGTCACGTGACTGATCATGCACTGATCACGTAATTGATCATGCACTGATCACGTGGCTCATCATGCACTGATCACGTGGCTGATCACACACGATCACGTGACTGATCATGCACTGATCACGTGGCTATCATGCACTGATCACGTGGCTATCATGCACTGATCACGTGGATATCATGCACTGATCACGTGGCTGATCACACACGATCACATGACTGATCATGCACTGATCACGTGGCTGATCATGCACTGATCACGTGACTGATCATGCACTGATCACGTGGCTGATCATGCACTGATCACGTGGCTATCATGCACTGATCACGTGGCTGATCATGCACTGATCACGTGGCTATCATGCACTGATCACGTGACTGATCATGCACTGATCACGTGGCTGATCATGCACTGATCACGTGACTGATCATGCACTGATCACGGGACTGATCATGCACTGATCACGTGGCTATCATGCACTGATCACGTGGCTGATCATGCACTGATCACGTGGCTGATCATGCACTGATCACGTGGCTGATCATGCACTGATCACGTGACTGATCATGCACTGATCACGTGGCTATCATGCACTGATCACGTGGCTGATCATGCAATGATCACGTAGCTACCATATACTGGTCACGTGACTGATCATGCACTGATCACGTAAATGATCATGCACTGATCACGTGACTGATCATGCACTGATCACGTGACTGATCATGCACTGATCACGTGGCTATCATGCACTGCTCACGTGGCTGATCATGCAATGATCACGTAGCAACCATGTACTGGTCACGTGACTGATCATGCACTGATCACGTAATTGATCATGCACTGATCACGTGACTCATCATGCACTGATCACGTGGCTGATCACACACGATCACGTGACTGATCATGCACTGATCACGTGGCTATCATGCACTGATCACGTGGCTATCATGCACTGATCACGTGGATATCATGCACTGATCACGTGGCTGATCACACACGATCACGTGACTGATCATGCACTGATCACGTGGCTATCATGCACTGATCACGTGGCTGATCATGCAATGATCACGTAGCTACCATGCACTGGTCACGTGACTGATCATGCACTGATCACGTGACTGATCATGCACTGATCACGTGGCTGATCATGCACTGATCACGTGGCTGATCATGCACTGATCACGTGACTGATCATGCACTGATCACGTGGCTATCATGCACTGATCACGTGGCTGATCATGCACTGATCACGTAGCTATCATGCACTGATCACGTGACTGATCATGCACTGATCACGTAATTGATCATGCACTGATCACGTGGCTGATCATGCACTGATCACGTGACTGATCATGCACTGATCACGTGACTGATCATGCACTGATCACGTGGCTGATCATGCACTGATCACGTGGCTGATCATGCACTGATCACGTGACTGATCATGCACTGATCACGTGACTGATCATGCACTGATCACGTGGCTATCATGCACTGATCACGTGGCTGGTCATACTGATCACGTGCCTGTCATGCACTGATCACGTGGCTGATCATGCACTGATCACGTGACTGATCATGCACTGATCACGTGGCTATCATGCACTGATCACGTGGCTATCATGCACTGATCACGTGGCTGATCATGCACTGATCACGTAGCTACCATGCACTGATCACGTGACTGATCATGCACTGATCACGTGGCTGATCATGCACTGATCACGTGACTGATCATGCACTGATCACGTGACTGATCATGCACTGATCACGTGGATATCATGCACTGATCACGTGGCTGATCATGCACTGATCACGTGTCTGACCATGCACTGATCACGTGGCTGATCATGCACTGATCACGTAACTGATCATGCACTGATCACGTGGCTATCATGCACTGATCACGTGGCTGATCATGCACTGATCACGTGGCTGATCACACACCTGTCACGTGACTGATCATGCACTGATCACGTGGCACTCATGCACTGATCACGTGGCTGATCATACACTGATCACGTAACTGATCATGCACTGATCACGTGGCTATCATGCACTGATCACGTGGCTGATCATGCAATGATCACGTAGCTACCATATACTGGTCACGTGACTGATCATGCACAGATCACGTAAATGATCATGCACTGATCACGTGACTGATCATGCACTGATCACGTGACTGATCATGCACTGATCACGTGGCTATCATGCACTGCTCACGTGGCTGATCATGCAATGATCACGTAGCAACCATGTACTGGTCACGTGACTGATCATGCACTGATCACGTAATTGATCATGCACTGATCACGTGGCTCATCATGCACTGATCACGTGGCTGATCACACACTGATCACGTGACTGATCATGCACTGATCACGTGACTATCATGCACTGATCACGTGGCTATCATGCACTGATCACGTGGATATCATGCACTGATCACGTGGCTGATCACACACGATCACGTGACTGATCATGCACTGATCACGTGGCTATCATGCACTGATCACGTGGCTGATCATGCAATGATCACGTAGCTACCATGTACTGGTCACGTGACTGATCATGCACTGATCACGTAACTGATCATGCACTGATCACGTGGCTGATCATGCACTGATCACGTGACTGATCATGCACTGATCACGTGGCTATCATGCACTGATCACGTGGCTATCATGCACTGATCACGTGGCTGATCATGCACTGATCACGTGGCTATCATGCACTGATCACGTGACTGATCATGCACTGATCACGTAATTGATCATGCACTGATCACGTGACTGATCATGCACTGATCACGTGACTGATCATGCACTGATCACGTGGCTGATCATGCACTGATCACGTGGCTATCATGCACTGATCACGTGACTGATCATGCACTGATCACGTGACTGATCATGCACTGATCACGTGGCTGATCATGCACTGATCACGTGGCTGATCATGCACTGATCACGTGACTGATCATGCACTGATCACGTGGCTATCATGCACTGATCACGTGGCTATCATGCACTGATCACGTGGCTGATCATGCACTGATCACGTAGCTATCATGCACTGATCACGTGACTGATCATGCACTGATCACGTGGCTGATCATGCACTGATCACGTGACTGATCATGCACTGATCACGGGACTGATCATGCACTGATCACGTGGATATCATGCACTGATCACGTGGCTGATCATGCACTGATCACGTGTCTGATCATGCACTGATCACGTGGCTGATCATACACTGATCACGTAACTGATCATGCACTGATCACGTGGCTATCATGCACTGATCACGTGGCTGATCATGCAATGATCACGTAGCTACCATATACTGGTCACGTGACTGATCATGCACTGATCACGTAAATGATCATGCACTGATCACGTGACTGATCATGCACTGATCACGTGACTGATCATGCACTGATCACGTGGCTATCATGCACTGCTCACGTGGCTGATCATGCAATGATCACGTAGCAACCATGTACTGGTCACGTGACTGATCATGCACTGATCACGTAATTGATCATGCACTGATCACGTGACTCATCATGCACTGATCACGTGGCTGATCACACACGATCACGTGACTGATCATGCACTGATCACGTGGCTATCATGCACTGATCACGTGGCTATCATGCACTGATCACGTGGATATCATGCACTGATCACGTGGCTGATCACACACTGATCACGTGACTGATCATGCACTGATCACGTGGCTATCATGCACTGATCACGTGGCTGATCATGCAATGATCATGTAGCTACCATGCACTGGTCACGTGACTGATCATGCACTGATCACGTAATTGATCATGCACTGATCACGTGGCTGATCATGCACTGATCACGTGGCTGATCATGCACTGATCACGTGACTGATCATGCACTGATCACGTGGCTATCATGCACTGATCACGTGGCTGATCATGCACTGATCACGTGGCTATCATGCACTGATCACGTGACTGATCATGCACTGATCACGTGACTGATCATGCACTGATCACGTGGCTGATCATGCACTGATCACGTGACTGATCATGCACTGATCACGTGACTGATCATGCACTGATCACGTGGCTATCATGCACTGATCACGTGGCTGATCATGCACTGATCACGTGGCTACATGCACTGATCACGTGACTGATCATGCACTGATCACGTAGCTGATCATGCACTGATCACGTGGCTGATCATGCACTGATCACGTGACTGATCATGCACTGATCACGTGGCTATCATGCACTGATCACGAGACTGAACATGCACTGATCACGTCTAATCATGCACTGATCACATGACTGCCCATGCACTGATCACGTGGATGATCATACACTAATCATGTGACAGATCATGCACTGATCACGTGGCTGATCATGCACTGATACTGTGACTGATCATGGACTGATCACATGACTATCATGTAGTGATCACGTGACTTAATGGCGCTGATCATGTGACTGATCATGCGCTGATCATGTTTGCTATCATACACTGATCATGTGCCTCTGGAGGCAATAAACAAAGAGCTGAGTAGGCACGAATCAAACAGTCAGCAGGCAATAATCATGGAACTCAGCTGTGAGGAATCATGCTGCTCAGCTGGCAATAATCAAGCAGCTGAGCAGGCAGGAATTACGCAGCACAGCTGGCAATTGTCAAGCAGATGACAGGCAGGAATCGTGCAGCTCAGCTGGCAATTGTCAAGCAGATGAGCAGACAGTAATCACGCAGCTCAGCAGGCCCTGATCACGTGACTGAGCATGCACTGTTCACGTGGCTGATCATACACTTATCACGTGATTGATCATGCACTGATCACTTGGATATCATGCACTGATCACGTGGCTGATCATACACTGTTCACGTGTCTGACCATGCACTGATCACGTGGCTGATCATACACTGCTCACGTAACTGATCATGCACTGATCACGTGGCTGATCATGCACTGATCACGTGACTGATCATGCACTGATCACGTGGCTATCATGCACTGATCACGTGGCTGATCATGCACTGATCATGAAGCTACCATGCACTGATCACGTGACTGATCATGCACTGATCACGTGACTGATCATGCACTGATCACGTGGCTATCATGCACTGATCACGTGGCTGATCATGCACTGATCACGTGCCTGATCATGCACTGATCACGTGACTGATCATGCACTGATCACGTGGCGATCATGCACTGATCACGTGGCTGATCATGCACTGATCACGTGGCTGATCATGCACTGATCACGTGGCTGATCATGCACTGATCACGTGGCTGATCATGCACTGATCACGTGGCTATCATGCACTGATCACGTGGCTGATCATGCACTGATCACGCAGCTACATGTACTGGTCACGTGACTGATCATGCACTGATCACGTACTGATCATGCACTGATCACGTGGCTTATCATGCACTGATCATGTGACTGATCATGTGCTGATCATGTTTGATGTCATACACTGATCATGTGCCTCTGGAGGCAATGAACAAAGAGCTGAGTAGGCAGGAATCAGTGACAATAATCATGGAACTCAGCTCTGAGAAATCATGCTGCTCAAATGGCAATAATCAAGTAGATGAGCAGGCAGGAATTATGCAGCACAGATGGCAATTGTCAAGGAGATGACAGGCAGGAATCGTACAGCTCAGCTGGCAATTGTCAAGCAGATGAGCAGACAGTAATCACGCAGCTCAGCAGGCACTGATCACGTGACTGATCATGCACTGATCACGTGGCTGATCACACACTGATCACGTGACTGATCATGCACTGATCACGTGGCTATCATGCACTGATCACGTGGCTGATCATACACTGATCACGTGCCTGATCATGCACTGATCACGTGGCTGATCATGCACTGATCACGTGACTGATCATGCACTGATCACGGGCTATCATGCACTGATCACGTGGCTATCATGCACTGATCACGTGGCTGATCATGCACTGATCACGTGACTGATCATGCACTGATCACGTGGCTGATCATGCACTGATCACGTGGCTATCATGCACTGATCACGTGGCTGATCATGCACTGATCACGCAGCTACCATGTACTGGTCACATAACTGATCATGCACTGATCACGTACTGATCATGCACTGATCACGTGGCTTATCATGCACTGATCATGTGACTGATCATGTGCTGATCATGTTTGGTATCATACACTGATCATGTGCCTCTGGAGGCAATGAACACAGAGCTGAGTAGGCAGGAATCAGTCAGCAGGGGCAATAATCATGGAACTCAGCTCTGAGAAATCATGCTGCTCAGCTGGCAATAATCAAGTAGATGAGCAGGCAGGAATTACGCAGCACAGGTGGCAATTGTCAAGCAGATGACAGGCAGGAATCGTGCAGCTCAGCTGGCAATTGTCAAGCAGATGAGCAGACAGTAATCACGCAGCTCAGCAGGCCCTGATCACGTGACTGAGCATGCACTGTTCACGTGGCTGATCACACACTGATCACGTGAATGATCATGCACTGATCACGTGGCTATCATGCACTGATCACGTGACTGATCATGCACTGATCACGTAATTGTCATGCACTGATCACGTGGCTATCATGCACTGATCACGTGGCTGATCATGCACTGATCACGTGACTGATCATGCACTGATCACGTGACTATCATGCACTGATCACGTGGCTGATCATGCACTGATCACGGGACTGATCATGCACTGATCACGGGCTATCATGCACTGACACATGACTGATCATGCACTGATCACGTGGATGATCATGCACTGATCACGTGACTGATCATGCACTGATCACGTGACTGATCATGCACTGATCACGTGGCTGATCATGCACTGATCACGTGGCTATCATGCACTGATCACGTGGCTGATCATGCACTGATCACGTAGCTACCATGCACTGATCACGTGACTGATCATGCACTGATCACGTGAATTGATCATGCACTGATCACGTGACTGATCATGCACTGATCACGTGGCTGATCATGCACTGATCACGTGGCTATCATGCACTGATCACGTGGCTGATCATGCACTGATCACGTAGCTATCATGCACTGGTCACGTGACTGATCATGCACTGATCACGTAATTGATCATGCACTGATCACGTGGCTGATCATGCACTGATCACGTGGCTGATCATGCACTGATCACGTGGCTATCATGCACTGATCACGTGGCTGATCATACTGATCATGTGCCACGTCATGCACTGATCACGTGGCTGATCATGCACTGATCACGTGACTGATCATGCACTGATCACGTGGCTATCATGCACTGATCACGTGGCTATCATGCACTGATCACGTGGCTGATCATGCACTGATCACGTAGCTACCATGCACTGATCACGTGACTGATCATGCACTGATCACGTGGCTGATCATGCACTGATCACGTGACTGATCATGCACTGATCACGTGACTGATCATGCACTGATCACGTGGCTATCATGCACTGATCACGTGGCTGATCATGCACTGATCACGTGTCTGATCATGCACTGATCACGTGGCTGATCATACACTGATCACGTAACTGATCATGCACTGATCACGTGGCTATCATGCACTGATCACGTGGCTGATCATGCAATGATCACGTAGCTACCATATACTGGTCACGTGACTGATCATGCACTGATCACGTAAATGATCATGCACTGATCACGTGACTGATCATGCACTGATCACGTGACTGATCATGCACTGATCACGTGGCTATCATGCACTGCTCACGTGGCTGATCATGCAATGATCACGTAGCAACCATGTACTGGTCACGTGACTGATCATGCACTGATCACGTAATTGATCATGCACTGATCACGTGACTCATCATGCACTGATCACGTGGCTGATCACACACTGATCACGTGGCTGATCATGCACTGATCACGTGGCTATCATGCACTGATCACGTGGCTATCATGCACTGATCACGTGGATATCATGCACTGATCACGTGGCTGATCACACACGATCACATGACTGATCATGCACTGATCACGTGGCTATCATGCACTGATCACGTGGCTGATCATGCAATGATCATGTAGCTACCATGCACTGGTCACGTGACTGATCATGCACTGATCACGTAATTGATCATGCACTGATCACGTGGCTGATCATGCACTGATCACGTGGCTGATCATGCACTGATCACGTGACTGATCATGCACTGATCACGTGGCTATCATGCACTGATCACGTGGCTGATCATGCACTGATCACACAGCTATCATGCACTGATCACGTGACTGATCATGCACTGATCACGTGATTGATCATGCACTGATCACGTGGCTGATCATGCACTGATCACGTGACTGATCATGCACTGATCACGTGACTGATCATGCACTGATCACGTGGCTATCATGCACTGATCACGTGGCTGATCATGCACTGATCACGTGGCTACATGCACTGGTCACGTGACTGATCATGCACTGATCACGTAGCTGATCATGCACTGATCACGTGGCTGATCATGCACTGATCACGTGACTGATCATGCACTGATCACGTGGCTATCATGCACTGATCACGAGACTGAACATGCACTGATCACGTCTAATCATGCACTGATCACATGACTGCCCATGCACTGGTCACGTGGATGATCATACACTAATCATGTGACAGATCATGCACTGATCACGTGGCTGATCATGCACTGATACTGTGACTGAGCATGGACTGATCACATGACTATCATGTAGTGATCACGTGACTTAATGGCGCTGATCATGTGACTGATCATGCGCTGATCATGTTTGCTATCATACACTGATCATGTGCCTCTGGAGGCAATAAACAAAGAGCTGAGTAGGCACGAATCAAACAGTCAGCAGGCAATAATCATGGAACTCAGCTGTGAGGAATCATGCTGCTCAGCTGGCAATAATCAAGCAGCTGAGCAGGCAGGAATTACGCAGCACAGCTGGCAATTGTCAAGCAGATGACAGGCAGGAATCGTGCAGCTCAGCTGGCAATTGTCAAGCAGATGAGCAGACAGTAATCACGCAGCTCAGCAGGCCCTGATCACGTGACTGAGCATGCACTGTTCACGTGGCTGATCATACACTTATCACGTGATTGATCATGCACTGATCACTTGGATATCATGCACTGATCACGTGGCTGATCATACACTGTTCACGTGTCTGACCATGCACTGATCACGTGGCTGATCATACACTGCTCACGTAACTGATCATGCACTGATCACGTGGCTGATCATGCACTGATCACGTGGCTGATCATGCACTGATCACGTGGCTATCATGCACTGATCACGTGGCTGATCATGCACTGATCATGAAGCTACCATGCACTGATCACGTGACTGATCATACACTGATCACGTGACTGATCATGCACTGATCACGTGGCTATCATGCACTGATCACGTGGCTGATCATGCACTGATCACGTGCCTGATCATGCACTGATCACGTGACTGATCATGCACTGATCACGTGGCTGATCATGCACTGATCACGTGGCTGATCATGCACTGATCACGTGGCTGATCATGCACTATCACGTGGCTATCATGCACTGATCACGTGGCTGATCATGCACTGATCACGTAGCTGCCATGCACTGATCACGTGGCTGATCATGCAATGATCACGCAGCTACATGTACTGGTCACATGACTGATCATGCACTGATCACGTACTGATCATGCACTGATCACGTGGCTTATCATGCACTGATCATGTGATTCATCATGTGCTGATCATGTTTGATGTCATACACTGATCATGTGCCTCTGGAGGCAATGAACAAAGAGCTGAGTAGGCAGGAATCAGTAGACAATAATCATGGAACTCAGCTCTGAGAAATCATGCTGCTCAAATGGCAATAATCAAGTAGATGAGCAGGCAGGAATTATGCAGCACAGATGGCAATTGTCAAGCAGATGACAGGCAGGAATCGTACAGCTCAGCTGGCAATTGTCAAGCAGATGAGCAGACAGTAATCACGCAGCTCAGCATGCACTGATCACGTGACTGATCATGCACTGATCACGTGGCTGATCACACACTGATCACGTGACTGATCATGCACTGATCACGTGGCTATCATGCACTGATCACGTGGCTGATCATGCACTGATCACGTGCCTGATCATGCACTGATCACGTGGCTGATCATGCACTGATCACGTGACTGATCATGCACTGATCACGGGCTATCATGCACTGATCACGTGGCTATCATGCACTGATCACGTGGCTGATCATGCACTGATCACGTGACTGATCATGCACTGATCACGTGGCTGATCATGCACTGATCACGTGGCTATCATGCACTGATCACGTGGCTGATCATGCACTGATCACGCAGCTACCATGTACTGGTCACATAACTGATCATGCACTGATCACGTACTGATCATGCACTGATCACGTGGCTTATCATGCACTGATCATGTGACTGATCATGTGCTGATCATGTTTGGTATCATACACTGATCATGTGCCTCTGGAGGCAATGAACACAGAGCTGAGTAGGCAGGAATCAGTCAGCAGGCAATAATCATGGAACTCAGCTCTGAGAAATCATGCTGCTCAGCTGGCAATAATCAAGCAGATGAGCAGGCAGGAATTACGCAGCACAGGTGGCAATTGTCAAGCAGATGACAGGCAGGAATCGTGCAGCTCAGCTGGCAATTGTCAAGCAGATGAGCAGACAGTAATCACGCAGCTCAGCAGGCCCTGATCACGTGACTGAGCATGCACTGTTCACGTGGCTGATCACACACTGATCACGTGAATGATCATGCACTGATCACGTGGCTATCATGCACTGATCACGTGACTGATCATGCACTGATCACGTAATTGTCATGCACTGATCACGTGGCTATCATGCACTGATCACGTGGCTGATCATGCACTGATCACGTGACTGATCATGCACTGATCACGTGGCTATCATGCACTGATCACGTGGCTGATCATGCACTGATCACGGGACTGATCATGCACTGATCACGGGCTATCATGCACTGACACATGACTGATCATGCACTGATCACGTGGCTGATCATGCACTGATCACGTGACTGATCATGCACTGATCACGTGACTGATCATGCACTGATCACGTGGCTGATCATGCACTGATCACGTGGCTATCATGCACTGATCACGTGGCTGATCATGCACTGATCACGTAGCTACCATGCACTGATCACGTGACTGATCATGCACTGATCACGTGACTGATCATGCACTGATCACGTGGCTGATCATGCACTGATCACGTGACTGATCATGCACTGATCACGTGGCTGATCATGCACTGATCACGTGACTGATCATGCACTGATCACGTGGCTGATCATGCACTGATCACGTGACTGATCATGCACTGATCACGTGGCTGATCATGCACTGATCACGTGACTGATCATGCACTGATCACGTGGCTGATCATGCACTGATCACGTGGCTATCATGCACTGATCACGTGGCTGATCATGCACTGATCACGTAGCTACCATGCACTGATCACGTGACTGATCATGCACTGATCACGTAATTGATCATGCACTGATCACGTGGCTGATCATGCACTGATCACGTGGCTGATCATGCACTGATCACGTGACTGATCATGCACTGATCACGTGACTGATCATGCACTGATCACGTGGCTATCATGCACTGATCACGTGGCTGGTCATACTGATCACGTGGCTGATCATGCACTGATCACGTGGCTGATCATGCACTGATCACGTGACTGATCATGCACTGATCACGTGGCTATCATGCACTGATCACGTGGCTATCATGCACTGATCACGTGGCTGATCATGCAATGATCACGTAGCTACATGTACTGATCACGTGACTGATCATGCACTGATCACGTGGCTGATCATGCACTGATCACGTGACTGATCATGCACTGATCACGTGACTGATCATGCACTGATCACGTGGATATCATGCACTGATCACGTGGCTGATCATGCACTGATCACGTGTCTGATCATGCACTGATCACGTGGCTGATCATGCACTGATCACGTAACTGATCATGCACTGATCACGTGGCTATCATGCACTGATCACGTGGCTGATCATGCACTGATCACGTGGCTGATCACACACTGTCACGTGACTGATCATGCACTGATCACGTGGCACTCATGCACTGATCACGTGGCTGATCATACACTGATCACGTAACTGATCATGCACTGATCACGTGGCTATCATGCACTGATCACGTGGCTGATCATGCAATGATCACGTAGCTACCATATACTGGTCACGTGACTGATCATGCACTGATCACGTAAATGATCATGCACTGATCACGTGACTGATCATGCACTGATCACGTGACTGATCATGCACTGATCACGTGGCTATCATGCACTGATCACGTGGCTGATCATGCACTGATCACGTAGCAACCATGTACTGGTCACGTGACTGATCATGCACTGATCACGTAATTGATCATGCACTGATCACGTGACTGATCATGCACTGATCACGTGGCTGATCATGCACGATCACGTGACTGATCATGCACTGATCACGTGGCTATCATGCACTGATCACGTGGCTATCATGCACTGATCACGTGGATATCATGCACTGATCACGTGGCTGATCACACACGATCACGTGACTGATCATGCACTGATCACGTGGCTGATCATGCACTGATCACGTGACTGATCATGCACTGATCACGTGGCTGATCATGCACTGATCACGTGGCTATCATGCACTGATCACGTGGCTGATCATGCACTGATCACGCAGCTACCATGTACTGATCACATGACTGATCATGCACTGATCACGTACTGATCATGCACTGATCACGTGGCTTATCATGCACTGATCATGTGACTGATCATGTGCTGATCATGTTTGGTGTCATACACTGATCATGTGCCTCTGGAGGCAATGAACAAAGAGCTGAGTAGGCAGGAATCAGTCAGCAGGCAATAATCATGGAACTCAGCTCTGAGAAATCATGCTGCTCAGCTGGCAATAATCAAGTAGATGAGCAGGCAGGAATTACGCAGCACAGGTGGCAATTGTCAAGCAGATGACAGGCAGGAATCGTGCAGCTCAGCTGGCAATTGTCAAGCAGATGAGCAGACAGTAATCACGCAGCTCAGCAGGCCCTGATCACGTGACTGAGCATGCACTGTTCACGTGGCTGATCACACACTGATCACGTGACTGATCATGCACTGATCACGTGGCTATCATGCACTGATCACGTGACTGATCATGCACTGATCACGTAATTGTCATGCACTGATCACGTGGCTATCATGCACTGATCACGTGGCTGATCATGCACTGATCACGTGACTGATCATGCACTGATCACGTAGCTATCATGCACTGATCACGTGGCTGATCATGCACTGATCACGGGACTGATCATGCACTGATCACGGGCTATCATGCACTGACACATGACTGATCATGCACTGATCACGTGGATGATCATGCACTGATCACGTGACTGATCATGCACTGATCACGTGACTGATCATGCACTGATCACGTGGCTGATCATGCACTGATCACGTGGCTATCATGCACTGATCACGTGGCTGATCATGCACTGATCACGTAGCTATCATGTACTGATCACGTGACTGATCATGCACTGATCACGTAATTGATCATGCACTGATCACGTGGCTGATCATGCACTGATCACGTGGCTGATCATGCACTGATCACGTGACTGATCATGCACTGATCACGTGACTGATCATGCACTGATCACGTGGCTATCATGCACTGATCACGTGGCTGGTCATACTGATCACGTGCCTGTCATGCACTGATCACGTGGCTGATCATGCACTGATCACGTGACTGATCATGCACTGATCACGTGGCTATCATGCACTGATCACGTGGCTATCATGCACTGATCACGTGGCTGATCATGCACTGATCACGTAGCTACCATGCACTGATCACGTGACTGATCATGCACTGATCACGTGGCTGATCATGCACTGATCACGTGACTGATCATGCACTGATCACGTGACTGATCATGCACTGATCACGTGGATATCATGCACTGATCACGTGGCTGATCATGCACTGATCACGTGTCTGACCATGCACTGATCACGTGGCTGATCATACACTGATCACGTAACTGATCATGCACTGATCACGTGGCTATCATGCACTGATCACGTGGCTGATCATGCACTGATCACGTGGCTGATCACACACTGTCACGTGACTGATCATGCACTGATCACGTGGCACTCATGCACTGATCACGTGGCTGATCATACACTGATCACGTAACTGATCATGCACTGATCACGTGGCTATCATGCACTGCTCACGTGGCTGATCATGCAATGATCACGTAGCTACCATATACTGGTCACGTGACTGATCATGCACAGATCACGTAAATGATCATGCACTGATCACGTGACTGATCATGCACTGATCACGTGACTGATCATGCACTGATCACGTGGCTATCATGCACTGCTCACGTGGCTGATCATGCAATGATCACGTAGCAACCATGTACTGGTCACGTGACTGATCATGCACTGATCACGTAATTGATCATGCACTGATCACGTGACTCATCATGCACTGATCACGTGGCTGATCACACACGATCACGTGACTGATCATGCACTGATCACGTGGCTATCATGCACTGATCACGTGGCTATCATGCACTGATCACGTGGATATCATGCACTGATCACGTGGCTGATCACACACTGATCACATGACTGATCATGCACTGATCACGTGGCTATCATGCACTGATCACGTGGCTGATCATGCAATGATCACGTAGCTACCATGTACTGGTCACGTGACTGATCATGCACTGATCACGTAACTGATCATGCACTGATCACGTGGCTGATCATGCACTGATCACGTGACTGATCATGCACTGATCACGTGGCTATCATGCACTGATCACGTGGCTATCATGCACTGATCACGTGGCTGATCATGCACTGATCACGTAGCTATCATGCACTGATCACGTGACTGATCATGCACTGATCACGTAATTGATCATGCACTGATCACGTGACTGATCATGCACTGATCACGTGACTGATCATGCACTGATCACGTGGCTGATCATGCACTGATCACGTGGCTATCATGCACTGATCACGTGGCTGATCATGCACTGATCACGTAGCTACCATGTACTGATCACGTGACTGATCATGCACTGATCACGTAACTGATCATGCACTGATCACGTGGCTGATCATGCACTGATCACGTGGCTGATCATGCACTGATCACGTGGCTATCATGCACTGATCACGTGGCTGATCATACTGATCATGTGCCACGTCATGCACTGATCACGTGGCTGATCATGCACTGATCACGTGACTGATCATGCACTGATCACGTGGCTATCATGCACTGATCACGTGGCTATCATGCACTGATCACGTGGCTGATCATGCACTGATCACGTAGCTATCATGCACTGGTCACGTGACTGATCATGCACTGATCACGTGGCTGATCATGCACTGATCACGTGACTGATCATGCACTGATCACGGGACTGATCATGCACTGATCACGTGGATATCATGCACTGATCACGTGGCTGATCATGCACTGATCACGTGTCTGACCATGCACTGATCACGTGGCTGATCATACACTGATCACGTAACTGATCATGCACTGATCACGTGGCTATCATGCACTGATCACGTGGCTGATCATGCAATGATCACGTAGCTACCATATACTGGTCACGTGACTGATCATGCACAGATCACGTAAATGATCATGCACTGATCACGTGACTGATCATGCACTGATCACGTGACTGATCATGCACTGATCACGTGGCTATCATGCACTGCTCACGTGGCTGATCATGCAATGATCACGTAGCAACCATGTACTGGTCACGTGACTGATCATGCACTGATCACGTAATTGATCATGCACTGATCACGTGACTCATCATGCACTGATCACGTGGCTGATCACACACGATCACGTGACTGATCATGCACTGATCACGTGGCTATCATGCACTGATCACGTGGCTATCATGCACTGTTAACGTGGATATCATGCACTGATCACGTGGCTGATCACACACGATCACATGACTGATCATGCACTGATCACGTGGCTATCATGCACTGATCACGTGGCTGATCATGCAATGATCACGTAGCTACCATGCACTGGTCACGTGACTGATCATGCACTGATCACGTAATTGATCATGCACTGATCACGTGGCTGATCATGCACTGATCACGTGACTGATCATGCACTGATCACGTGACTGATCATGCACTGATCACGTGGCTATCATGCACTGATCACGTGGCTGATCATGCACTGATCACACAGCTATCATGCACTGATCACGTGACTGATCATGCACTGATCACGTGATTGATCATGCACTGATCACGTGGCTGATCATGCACTGATCACGTGACTGATCATGCACTGATCACGTGACTGATCATGCACTGATCACGTGGCTATCATGCACTGATCACGTGGCTGATCATGCACTGATCACGCAGCTACATGTACTGGTCACGTGACTGATCATGCACTGATCATGTAATTGATCATGCACTGATCACGTGGCTGATCATGCACTGATCACGTGACTGATCATGCACTGATCACGTGGCTATCATGCACTGATCACGAGACTGATCATGCACTGATCACGTCTAATCATGCACTGATCACATGACTGCCCATGCACTGGTCACGTGGATGATCATACACTAATCATGTGACAGATCATGCACTGATCACGTGGCTGATCATGCACTGATACTGTGACTGAGCATGGACTGATCACATGACTATCATGTAGTGATCACGTGACTTAATGGCGCTGATCATGTGACTGATCATGCGCTGATCATGTTTGCTATCATACACTGATCATGTGCCTCTGGAGGCAATAAACAAAGAGCTGAGTAGGCACGAATCAAACAGTCAGCAGGCAATAATCATGGAACTCAGCTGTGAGGAATCATGCTGCTCAGCTGGCAATAATCAAGCAGCTGAGCAGGCAGGAATTACGCAGCACAGCTGGCAATTGTCAAGCAGATGACAGGCAGGAATCGTGCAGCTCAGCTGGCAATTGTCAAGCAGATGAGCAGACAGTAATCACGCAGCTCAGCAGGCCCTGATCACGTGACTGAGCATGCACTGTTCACGTGGCTGATCATACACTTATCACGTGATTGATCATGCACTGATCACTTGGATATCATGCACTGATCACGTGGCTGATCATACACTGTTCACGTGTCTGACCATGCACTGATCACGTGGCTGATCATACACTGCTCACGTAACTGATCATGCACTGATCACGTGGCTGATCATGCACTGATCACGTGACTGATCATGCACTGATCACGTGGCTATCATGCACTGATCACGTGGCTGATCATGCACTGATCATGAAGCTACCATGCACTGATCACGTGACTGATCATACACTGATCACGTGACTGATCATGCACTGATCACGTGGCTATCATGCACTGATCACGTGGCTGATCATGCACTGATCACGTGCCTGATCATGCACTGATCACGTGACTGATCATGCACTGATCACGTGGCTGATCATGCACTGATCACGTGGCTGATCATGCACTGATCACGTGGCTGATCATGCACTGATCACGTGGCTATCATGCACTGATCACGTGGCTGATCATGCACTGATCACGTGGCTATCATGCACTGATCACGTGGCTGATCATGCAATGATCACGCAGCTACATGTACTGGTCACATGACTGATCATGCACTGATCACGTACTGATCATGCACTGATCACGTGGCTTATCATGCACTGATCATGTGACTGATCATGTGCTGATCATGTTTGATGTCATACACTGATCATGTGCCTCTGGAGGCAATGAACAAAGAGCTGAGTAGGCAGGAATCAGTAGACAATAATCATGGAACTCAGCTCTGAGAAATCATGCTGCTCAGCTGGCAATAATCAAGTAGATGAGCAGGCAGGAATTATGCAGCACAGATGGCAATTGTCAAGCAGATGACAGGCAGGAATCGTACAGCTCAGCTGGCAATTGTCAAGCAGATGAGCAGACAGTAATCACGCAGCTCAGCAGGCCCTGATCACGTGACTGAGCATGCACTGTTCACGTGGCTGATCACACACTGATCACGTGACTGATCATGCACTGATCACGTGGCTATCATGCACTGATCACGTGGCTGATCATACACTGATCACGTGCCTGATCATGCACTGATCACGTGGCTGATCATGCACTGATCACGTGACTGATCATGCACTGATCACGGGCTATCATGCACTGATCACGTGGCTATCATGCACTGATCACGTGGCTGATCATGCACTGATCACGTGACTGATCATGCACTGATCACGTGGCTGATCATGCACTGATCACGTGGCTATCATGCACTGATCACGTGGCTGATCATGCACTGATCACGCAGCTACCATGCACTGGTCACATGACTGATCATGCACTGATCACGTACTGATCATGCACTGATCACGTGGCTTATCATGCACTGATCATGTGACTGATCATGTGCTGATCATGTTTGGTGTCATACACTGATCATGTGCCTCTGGAGGCAATGAACACAGAGCTGAGTAGGCAGGAATCAGTCAGCAGGCAATAATCATGGAACTCAGCTCTGAGAAATCATGCTGCTCAGCTGGCAATAATCAAGTAGATGAGCAGGCAGGAATTACGCAGCACAGGTGGCAATTGTCAAGCAGATGACAGGCAGGAATCGTGCAGCTCAGCTGGCAATTGTCAAGCAGATGAGCAGACAGTAATCACGCAGCTCAGCAGGCCCTGATCACGTGACTGAGCATGCACTGTTCACGTGGCTGATCACACACTGATCACGTGACTGATCATGCACTGATCACGTGGCTATCATGCACTGATCACGTGATTGATCATGCACTGATCACGTAATTGTCATGCACTGATCACGTGGCTATCATGCACTGATCACGTGGCTGATCATGCACTGATCACGTGACTGATCATGCACTGATCACGTGACTATCATGCACTGATCACGTGGCTGATCATGCACTGATCACGGGACTGATCATGCACTGATCACGGGCTATCATGCACTGACACATGACTGATCATGCACTGATCACGTGGATGATCATGCACTGATCACGTGACTGATCATGCACTGATCACGTGACTGATCATGCACTGATCACGTGGCTGATCATGCACTGATCACGTGGCTATCATGCACTGATCACGTGGCTGATCATGCAATGATCACGTAGCTACCATGTACTGGTCACGTGACTGATCATGCACTGATCACGTAATTGATCATGCACTGATCACGTGGCTGATCATGCACTGATCACGTGGCTGATCATGCACTGATCACGTGACTGATCATGCACTGATCACGTGACTGATCATGCACTGATCACGTGGCTATCATGCACTGATCACGTGGCTGATCATACTGATCACGTGACTGATCATGCACTGATCACGTGGCTGATCATGCACTGATCACGTGACTGATCATGCACTGATCACGTGGCTATCATGCACTGATCACGTGGCTATCATGCACTGATCACGTGGCTGATCATGCACTGATCACGTAGCTACCATGCACTGATCACGTGACTGATCATGCACTGATCACGTGGCTGATCATGCACTGATCACGTGACTGATCATGCACTGATCACGTGACTGATCATGCACTGATCACGTGGATATCATGCACTGATCACGTGGCTGATCATGCACTGATCACGTGTCTGACCATGCACTGATCACGTGGCTGATCATACACTGATCACGTAACTGATCATGCACTGATCACGTGGCTATCATGCACTGATCACGTGGCTGATCATGCACTGATCACGTGGCTGATCACACACTGTCACGTGACTGATCATGCACTGATCACGTGGCACTCATGCACTGATCACGTGGCTGATCATACACTGCTCACGTAACTGATCATGCACACATCACGTGGCTATCATGCACTGCTCACGTGGCTGATCATGCAATGATCACGTAGCTACCATATACTGGTCACGTGACTGATCATGCACAGATCACGTAAATGATCATGCACTGTTCAGTGACTGATCATGCACTGATCACGTGACTGATCATGCACTGATCACGTGGCTATCATGCACTGCTCACGTGGCTGATCATGCAATGATCACGTAGCAACCATGTACTGGTCACGTGACTGATCATGCACTGATCACGTAATTGATCATGCACTGATCACGTGACTCATCATGCACTGATCACGTGGCTGATCACACACGATCACGTGACTGATCATGCACTGATCACGTGGCTATCATGCACTGATCACGTGGCTATCATGCACTGATCACGTGGATATCATGCACTGATCACGTGGCTGATCACACACGATCACATGACTGATCATGCACTGATCACGTGGCTATCATGCACTGATCACGTGGCTGATCATGCAATGATCACGTAGCTACCATGTACTGGTCACGTGACTGATCATGCACTGATCACGTAATTGATCATGCACTGATCACGTGGCTGATCATGCACTGATCACGTGACTGATCATGCACTGATCACGTGACTGATCATGCACTGATCACGTGGCTATCATGCACTGATCACGTGGCTGATCATGCACTGATCACACAGCTATCATGCACTGATCACGTGACTGATCATGCACTGATCACGTACTGATCATGCACTGATCACGTGGCTGATCATGCACTGATCACGTGACTGATCATGCACTGATCACGTGACTGATCATGCACTGATCACGTGGCTATCATGCACTGATCACGTGGCTGATCATGCACTGATCACGCAGCTACATGCACTGGTCACGTGACTGATCATGCACTGATCATGTAATTGATCATGCACTGATCACGTGGCTGATCATGCACTGATCACGTGACTGATCATGCACTGATCACGTGGCTATCATGCACTGATCACGAGACTGATCATGCACTGATCACGTCTAATCATGCACTGATCACATGACTGCCCATGCACTGATCACGTGGATGATCATACACTAATCATGTGACAGATCATGCACTGATCACGTGGCTGATCATGCACTGATACTGTGACTGAGCATGGACTGATCACATGACTATCATGTAGTGATCACGTGACTTAATGGCGCTGATCATGTGACTGATCATGCGCTGATCATGTTTGCTATCATACACTGATCATGTGCCTCTGGAGGCAATAAACAAAGAGCTGAGTAGGCACGAATCAAACAGTCAGCAGGCAATAATCATGGAACTCAGCTGTGAGGAATCATGCTGCTCAGCTGGCAATAATCAAGCAGCTGAGCAGGCAGGAATTACGCAGCACAGCTGGCAATTGTCAAGCAGATGACAGGCAGGAATCGTGCAGCTCAGCTGGCAATTGTCAAGCAGATGAGCAGACAGTAATCACGCAGCTCAGCAGGCCCTGATCACGTGACTGAGCATGCACTGTTCACGTGGCTGATCATACACTGATCACGTGATTGATCATGCACTGATCACTTGGATATCATGCACTGATCACGTGGCTGATCATACACTGTTCACGTGTCTGACCATGCACTGATCACGTGGCTGATCATACACTGCTCACGTAACTGATCATGCACTGATCACGTGGCTGATCATGCACTGATCACGTGACTGATCATGCACTGATCACGTGGCTATCATGCACTGATCACGTGGCTGATCATGCACTGATCATGAAGCTACCATGCACTGATCACGTGACTGATCATACACTGATCACGTGACTGATCATGCACTGATCACGTGGCTATCATGCACTGATCACGTGGCTGATCATGCACTGATCACGTGGCTGATCATGCACTGATCACGTGACTGATCATGCACTGATCACGTGGCTGATCATGCACTGATCACGTGGCTGATCATGCACTGATCACGTGGCTGATCATGCACTGATCACGTGGCTATCATGCACTGATCACGTGGCTGATCATGCACTGATCACGTGGCTATCATGCACTGATCACGTGGCTGATCATGCACTGATCACGCAGCTACATGTACTGATCACGTGACTGATCATGCACTGATCACGTACTGATCATGCACTGATCACGTGGCTTATCATGCACTGATCATGTGACTGATCATGTGCTGATCATGTTTGATGTCATACACTGATCATGTGCCTCTGGAGGCAATGAACAAAGAGCTGAGTAGGCAGGAATCAGTAGGCAATAATCATGGAACTCAGCTCTGAGAAATCATGCTGCTCAGCTGGCAATAATCAAGTAGATGAGCAGGCAGGAATTATGCAGCACAGATGGCAATTGTCAAGGAGATGACAGGCAGGAATCGTACAGCTCAGCTGGCAATTGTCAAGCAGATGAGCAGACAGTAATCACGCAGCTCAGCAGGCCCTGATCACGTGACTGAGCATGCACTGTTCACGTGGCTGATCACACACTGATCACGTGACTGATCATGCACTGATCACGTGGCTATCATGCACTGATCACGTGACTGATCATGCACTGATCACGTAATTGTCATGCACTGATCACGTGGCTATCATGCACTGATCACGTGGCTGATCATGCACTGATCACGTGACTGATCATGCACTGATCACGTGGCTATCATGCACTGATCACGTGGCTGATCATGCACTGATCACGGGACTGATCATGCACTGATCACGGGCTATCATGCACTGACTACATGACTGACATGCACTGATCACGTGCTGATCATGCACTGATCACGTGACTGATCATGCACTGATCACGTGACTGATCATGCACTGATCACGTGGCTATCATGCACTGATCACGTGGCTGATCATGCACTGATCATGTGCCTGATCATGCACTGATCATGTGGCTGATCATGTGACTGATCATGCACTGATCACGTGGCTGATCATGCACTGATCACGTGGCTATCATGCACTGATCACGTGGCTGATCATGCACTGATCACGTAGCTATCATGCACTGATCACGTGACTGATCATGCACTGATCACGTGGCTGATCATGCACTGATCACGTGGCTGATCATGCACTGATCACGTGGCTGATCATGCACTGATCACGCAGCTACCATGCACTGATCACGTGACTGATCATGCACTGATCACGTACTGATCATGCACTGATCACGTGGCTTATCATGCACTGATCATGTGACTGATCATGTGCTGATCATGTTTGGTGTCATACACTGATCATGTGCCTCTGGAGGCAATGAACACAGAGCTGAGTAGGCAGGAATCAGTCAGCAGGCAATAATCATGGAACTCAGCTCTGAGAAATCATGCTGCTCAGCTGGCAATAATCAAGTAGATGAGCAGGCAGGAATTACGCAGCACAGGTGGCAATTGTCAAGCAGATGACAGGCAGGAATCGTGCAGCTCAGCTGGCAATTGTCAAGCAGATGAGCAGACAGTAATCACGCAGCTCAGCAGGCCCTGATCACGTGACTGAGCATGCACTGTTCACGTGGCTGATCATACACTGATCACGTGACTGATCATGCACTGATCACGTGGCTATCATGCACTGATCACGTGACTGATCATGCACTGATCACGTAATTGTCATGCACTGATCACGTGGCTGATCATGCACTGATCACGTGGCTGATCATGCACTGATCACGTGGCTATCATGCACTGATCACGTGGCTGATCATGCACTGATCACGGGACTGATCATGCACTGATCACGGGCTATCATGCACTGATCACGTGACTGATCATGCACTGATCACGTGGCTGATCATGCACTGATCACGTGACTGATCATGCACTGATCACGTGACTGATCATGCACTGATCACGTGACTGATCATGCACTGATCAGTGGGATCATGCACTGATCACGTGGCTGATCATGCACTGATCACGGACTGATCATGCACTGATCACTGGCTATCATGCACTGATCACGTGGCTATCATGCACTGATCACGTGGCTGATCATGCACTGATCACGTGACTGATCATGCACTGATCACGTGGCTATCATGCACTGATCACGTGGCTGATCATGCACTGATCACGTAGCTATCATGCACTGATCACGTGACTGATCATGCACTGATCACGTGGCTGATCATGCACTGATCACGTGACTGATCATGCACTGATCACGTGACTGATCATGCACTGATCACGTGGCTATCATGCACTGATCACGTGGCTGATCATGCACTGATCACGTAGCTACCATGTACTGATCACGTGACTGATCATGCACTGATCACGTAATTGATCATGCACTGATCACGTGGCTGATCATGCACTGATCACGTGACTGATCATGCACTGATCACGTGGCTATCATGCACTGATCACGTGGCTGATCATGCACTGATCACGTGACTGATCATGCACTGATCACGTGACTGATCATGCACTGATCACGTGGCTATCATGCACTGATCACGTGGCTGATCATGCACTGATCACGTGGCTGATCATGCACTGATCACGTGACTGATCATGCACTGATCACGTGGCTATCATGCACTGATCACGTGACTGATCATGCACTGATCACGTGGCTGATCATGCACTGATCACGTGACTGATCATGCACTGATCACGTGGTATCATGCACTGATCACGTGGCTGATCATGCACTGATCACGTGGCTGATCATGCACTGATCACGTGGCTGATCATGCACTGATCACGTAGCTGATCATGCACTGATCACGTGGCTATCATGCACTGATCACGTGGCTGATCATGCACTGATCACGTAGCTATCATGCACTGATCACGTGACTGATCATGCACTGATCACGTGGCTGATCATGCACTGATCACGTGGCTGATCATGCACTGATCACGTGACTGATCATGCACTGATCACGTGGCTATCATGCACTGATCACGTGGCTGATCATGCACTGATCACGGGACTGATCATGCACTGATCACGGCTATCATGCACTGACACATGACTCACATGCACTGATCACGTGCTGATCATGCACTGATCACGTGACTGATCATGCACTGATCACGTGACTGATCATGCACTGATCACGTGGCTATCATGCACTGATCACGTGGCTGATCATGCACTGATCACGTGACTGATCATGCACTGATCACGTGGCTGATCATGCACTGATCACGTGACTGATCATGCACTGATCACGTGGCTGATCATGCACTGATCACGTGGCTGATCATGCACTGATCACGTGACTGATCATGCACTGATCACGTGACTGATCATGCACTGATCACGTGGCTATCATGCACTGATCACGTGGCTGATCATGCACTGATCACGTGACTGATCATGCACTGATCACGTGGCTATCATGCACTGATCACGTGGCTGATCATGCACTGATCACGTGACTGATCATGCACTGATCACGGGCTATCATGCACTGATCACATGACTGATCATGCACTGATCACGTGACTGATCATGCACTGATCACGTGGCTATCATGCACTGATCACGTGGCTGATCATGCAATGATCATGTAGCTACCATGTACTGGTCACGTGACTGATCATGCACTGATCACGTGACTGATCATGCACTGATCACGTGGCTATCATGCACTGATCACGTGGCTGATCATGCACTGATCACGTGCCTGATCATGCACTGATCACGTGACTGATCATGCACTGATCACGTGGCTATCATGCACTGATCACTGGCTGATCATGCACTGATCACGTGGCTGATCATGCACTGATCACGTGGCTATCATGCACTGATCACGTGGCTGATCATGCACTGATACCGTGACTGAGCATGGACTGATCACATGACTATCATGTAGTGATCACGTGACTTAATGGCGCTGATCATGTGACTGATCATGCGCTGATCATGTTTGCTATCATACACTGATCATGTGCCTCTGGAGGCAATAAACAAAGAGCTGAGTAGGCACGAATCAAACAGTCAGCAGGCAATAATCATGGAACTCAGCTGTGAGGAATCATGCTGCTCAGCTGGCAATAATCAAGCAGCTGAGCAGGCAGGAATTACGCAGCACAGCTGGCAATTGTCAAGCAGATGACAGGCAGGAATCGTGCAGCTCAGCTGGCAATTGTCAAGCAGATGAGCAGACAGTAATCACGCAGCTCAGCAGGCCCTGATCACGTGACTGAGCATGCACTGTTCACGTGGCTGATCATACACTGATCACGTGACTGATCATGCACTGATCACGTGACTATCATGCACTGATCACGTGGCTGATCATGCACTGATCACGTGGCTGATCATGCACTGATCACGTGGCTATCATGCACTGATCACGTGACTGATCATGCACTGATCACGTGGCTGATCATGCACTGATCACGTGACTGATCATGCACTGATCACGTGGCTGATCATGCACTGATCACGTGACTGATCATGCACTGATCACGTGGCTGATCATGCACTGATCACGTGGCTATCATGCACTGATCACGTGGCTGATCATGCATGATCACGTAGCTACCATGCACTGGTCACGTGACTGATCATGCACTGATCACGTGACTGATCATGCACTGATCACGTGGCTATCATGCACTGATCACGTGGCTGATCATGCACTGATCACGTAGCTATCATGCACTGGTCACGTGACTGATCATGCACTGATCACGTGACTGATCATGCACTGATCACGTGGCTATCATGCACTGATCACGTGGCTGATCATGCACTGATCACGTAGCTATCATGCACTGATCACGTGACTGATCATGCACTGATCATGTAATTGATCATGCACTGATCATGCACTGATCACGTGGCTGATCATGCACTGATCACGTGACTGATCATGCACTGATCACGTGACTGATCATGCACTGATCACGTGACTGATCATGCACTGATCACGTGGCTATCATGCACTGATCACGTGGCTGATCATACACTGATCACGTGCCTGATCATGCACTGATCACGTGGCTGATCATGCACTGATCACGTGACTGATCATGCACTGATCACGTGACTGATCATGCACTGATCACGTGGCTATCATGCACTGATCACGTGGCTGATCATGCATGATCACGCAGCTATCATGCACTGATCACGTGACTGATCATGCACTGATCACGTGACTGATCATGCACTGATCACGTAATTGATCATGCACTGATCATGCACTGATCACGTGGCTGATCATGCACTGATCACGTGGCTATCATGCACTGATCACGTGGCTGATCATGCACTGATCATGTAGCTACCATGTACTGGTCACGTGAATGATCATACACCCATCAGGTGACTGATCATGCACTGATCACGTGGCTATCATGCACTGATCACGAGACTGATCATGCACTGATCACGTCTAATCATGCACTGATCACATGACTGCCCATGCACTGATCACGTGGATGATCATACACTAATCATGTGACAGATCATGCACTGATCACGTGGCTGATCATGCACTGATACCGTGACTGAGCATGGACTGATCACATGACTATCATGTAGTGATCACGTGACTTAATGGCGCTGATCATGTGACTGATCATGCGCTGATCATGTTTGCTATCATACACTGATCATGTGCCTCTGGAGGCAATAAACAAAGAGCTGAGTAGGCACGAATCAAACAGTCAGCAGGCAATAATCATGGAACTCAGCTGTGAGGAATCATGCTGCTCAGCTGGCAATAATCAAGCAGCTGAGCAGGCAGGAATTACGCAGCACAGCTGGCAATTGTCAAGCAGATGACAGGCAGGAATCGTGCAGCTCAGCTGGCAATTGTCAAGCAGATGAGCAGACAGTAATCACGCAGCTCAGCAGGCCCTGATCACGTGACTGAGCATGCACTGTTCACGTGGCTGATCATACACTGATCACGTGATTGATCATGCACTGATCACTTGGATATCATGCACTGATCACGTGGCTGATCATACACTGTTCACGTGTCTGACCATGCACTGATCACGTGGCTGATCATACACTGCTCACGTAACTGATCATGCACTGATCACGTGGCTATCATGCACTGATCACGTGGCTGATCATGCACTGATCACGTGACTGATCATGCACTGATCACGTGACTGATCATGCACTGATCACGTGGCAATCATGCACTGATCACGTGGCTGATCATACACTGATCACGTGACTGATCATGCACTGATCACTGGCTATCATGCACTGATCACGTGGCTATCATGCACTGATCACGTGGCTGATCATGCACTGATCACGTGACTGATCATGCACTGATCACGTCTGATCATGCACTGATCACGTGGCACTCATGCACTGATCACGTGGCTGATCATGCACTGATCACGTGACTGATCATGCACTGATCACGTGGCTATCATGCACTGATCACGTGGCTGATCATGCAATGATCACGTAGCTACCATGTACTGGTCACGTGACTGATCATGCACTGATCACGTAAATGATCATGCACTGATCACGTGACTGATCATGCACTGATCACGTGACTGATCATGCACTGATCACGTGGCTATCATGCACTGATCACGTGGCTGATCATGCACGATCACGTAGCAACCATGTACTGGTCACGTGACTGATCATGCACTGATCACGTAATTGATCATGCACTGATCACGTGGCTGATCATGCACTGATCACGTGGCTGATCATGACACGATCACGTGACTGATCATGCACTGATCACGTGACTGATCATGCACTGATCACGTGGCTATCATGCACTGATCACGTGGATATCATGCACTGATCACGTGGCTGATCACACATGATCACGTGACTGATCATGCACTGATCACGTGGCTGATCATGCACTGATCACGTGGCTGATCATGCACTGATCACGTAGCTATCATGCACTGATCACGTGACTGATCATGCACTGATCACGTGGCTGATCATGCACTGATCACGTGACTGATCATGCACTGATCACGTGGCTATCATGCACTGATCACGTGGCTGATCATGCACTGATCACGTAGCTATCATGCACTGATCACGTGACTGATCATGCACTGATCACGTGGCTGATCATGCACTGATCACGTGACTGATCATGCACTGATCACGTGGCTGATCATGCACTGATCACGTGGCTGATCATGCACTGATCAGTGGCAATCATGCACTGATCACGTGGCTGATCATGCACTGATCACGTGACTGATCATGCACTGATCACTGGCTATCATGCACTGATCACGTGGCTATCATGCACTGATCACGTGGCTGATCATGCACTGATCACGTGACTGATCATGCACTGATCACGTCTGATCATGCACTGATCACGTGACTGATCATGCACTGATCACGTGGATGATCATGCACTGATCATGTGACTGATCATGCACTGATCACGTGGCTATCATGCACTGATCACGTGGCTGATCATGCAATGATCACGTAGCTACCATGTACTGGTCACGTGACTGATCATGCACTGATCACGTAACTGATCATGCACTGATCACGTGACTGATCATGCACTGATCACGTGACTGATCATGCACTGATCACGTGGATATCATGCACTGATCACGTGGCTGATCATGCACTGATCACGTGTCTGATCCACTGATCACGTGGCTGATCATGCACTGATCACGTGACTGATCATGCACTGATCACGTGGCTATCATGCACTGATCACGTGGCTGATCATGCACTGATCACGTGGCTGATCACACACTGTCACGTGACTGATCATGCACTGATCACGTGGCACTCATGCACTGATCACGTGGCTGATCATACACTGCTCACGTAACTGATCATGCACTGATCACGTGGCTATCATGCACTGATCACGTGGCTGATCATGCAATGATCACGTAGCTACCATATACTGGTCACGTGACTGATCATGCACTGATCACGTAAATGATCATGCACTGATCACGTGACTGATCATGCACTGATCACGTGACTGATCATGCACTGATCACGTGGCTATCATGCACTGCTCACGTGGCTGATCATGCAATGATCACGTAGCAACCATGTACTGGTCACGTGACTGATCATGCACTGATCACGTAATTGATCATGCACTGATCACGTGACTGATCATGCACTGATCACGTGGCTGATCATGCACTGATCACGTGGCTATCATGCACTATCACGTGGCTGATCATGCAATGATCACGTAGCTACCATGTACTGGTCACGTGACTGATCATGCACTGATCACGTGATGATCATGCACTGATCACGTGGCTGATCATGCACTGATCACGTGGCTGATCATGCACTGATCACGTGACTGATCATGCACTGATCACGTGGCTATCATGCACTGATCACGTGGCTGATCATGCACTGATCACGTGGCTGATCATGCACTGATCACGTGACTGATCATGCACTGATCACGTGGCTGATCATGCACTGATCACGTGGCTATCATGCACTGATCACGTGACTGATCATGCACTGATCACGTGGCTGATCATGCACTGATCACGTGGCTGATCATGCACTGATCACGTAGCTATCATGCACTGATCACGTGACTGATCATGCACTGATCACGTGGCTGATCATGCACTGATCACGTGACTGATCATGCACTGATCACGTGGCTGATCATGCACTGATCACGTAGCTATCATGCACTGATCACGTGACTGATCATGCACTGATCACGTGACTGATCATGCACTGATCACGTGGCTGATCATGCACTGATCACGTGACTGATCATGCACTGATCACGTCTATATCATGCACTGATCACGTGACTGATCATGCACTGATCACGTGGCTGATCATGCACTGATCATGTGACTGATCATGCACTGATCACGTGGCTGATCATGCACTGATCACGTGGCTATCATGCACTGATCACGTGGCTGATCATGCACTGATCATGTAGCTACCATGTACTGGTCACGTGAATGATCATACACCCATCAGGTGACTGATCATGCACTGATCACGTGGCTATCATGCACTGATCACGAGACTGATCATGCACTGATCACGTCTAATCATGCACTGATCACATGACTGCCCATGCACTGATCACGTGGATGATCATACACTAATCATGTGACAGATCATGCACTGATCACGTGGCTGATCATGCACTGATACCGTGACTGAGCATGGACTGATCACATGACTATCATGTAGTGATCACGTGACTTAATGGCGCTGATCATGTGACTGATCATGCGCTGATCATGTTTGCTATCATACACTGATCATGTGCCTCTGGAGGCAATAAACAAAGAGCTGAGTAGGCACGAATCAAACAGTCAGCAGGCAATAATCATGGAACTCAGCTGTGAGGAATCATGCTGCTCAGCTGGCAATAATCAAGCAGCTGAGCAGGCAGGAATTACGCAGCACAGCTGGCAATTGTCAAGCAGATGACAGGCAGGAATCGTGCAGCTCAGCTGGCAATTGTCAAGCAGATGAGCAGACAGTAATCACGCAGCTCAGCAGGCCCTGATCACGTGACTGAGCATGCACTGTTCACGTGGCTGATCATACACTGATCACGTGATGATCATGCACTGATCACTTGGATATCATGCACTGATCACGTGGCTGATCATACACTGTTCACGTGTCTGACCATGCACTGATCACGTGGCTGATCATACACTGCTCACGTAACTGATCATGCACTGATCACGTGGCTATCATGCACTGATCACGTGGCTGAACATGCACTGTTCACGTGGCTGATCACACACCTGTCACGTGACATATCATGCACTGATCACGTGGCACTCATGCACTGATCACGTGGCTGATCATACTCTGCTCACGTAACTGATCATGCACACATCACGTGGCTATCATGCACTGCTCACGTGGCTGATCATGCATGATCACGCAGCTACCATGTACTGGTCACGTGACTGATCATGCACTGATCACGTGACTGATCATGCACTGATCACGTGGCTATCATGCACTGATCACGTGGCTGATCATGCACTGATCACGTAGCTACCATGTACTGGTCACGTGACTGATCATGCACTGATCACGTGACTGATCATGCACTGATCACGTGGCTATCATGCACTGATCACGTGACTGATCATGCACTGATCACGTCTATATCATGCACTGATCACGTGACTGATCATGCACTGATCACGTGGCTGATCATGCACTGATCACGTGACTGATCATGCACTGATCACGTGGCTATCATGCACTGATCACGTGGCTGATCATGCACTGATCACGTAGCTATCATGCACTGATCACGTGACTGATCATGCACTGATCACGTGACTGATCATGCACTGATCACGTGACTGATCATGCACTGATCACGTGACTGATCATGCACTGATCACGTGACTGATCATGCACTGATCACGTGACTGTCATGCACTGATCACGTGGCTGATCATACACTGATCACGTAACTGATCATGCACTGATCACGTGGCTATCATGCACTGATCACGTGGCTGATCATGCACTGATCACGTAGCTACCATGCACTGATCACGTGACTGATCATGCACTGATCACGTAAATGATCATGCACTGATCACGTGACTGATCATGCACTGATCACGTGACTGATCATGCACTGATCACGTGGCTATCATGCACTGATCACGTGGCTGATCATGCACTGATCACGTAGCTACCATGTACTGGTCACGTGACTGATCATGCACTGATCACGTAATTGATCATGCACTGATCACGTGGCTCATCATGCACTGATCACGTGGCTGATCAGCACGATCACGTGACTGATCATGCACTGATCACGTGACTGATCATGCACTGATCACGTGGCTATCATGCACTGATCACGTGAATATCATGCACTGATCACGTGGCTGATCACACACTATCACGTGACTGATCATGCACTGATCACGTGGCTATCATGCACTGATCACGTGGCTATCATGCACTGATCACGTGGCTGATCATGCACTGATCACGTAGCTATCATGCACTGATCACGTGACTGATCATGCACTGATCACGTGACTGATCATGCACTGATCACGTGACTGATCATGCACTGATCACGTGACTGATCATGCACTGATCACGTGACTGATCATGCACTGATCACGTGGCTATCATGCACTGATCACGTGGCTGATCATGCACTGATCACGCAGCTACCATGCACTGTCACGTGACTGATCATGCACTGATCACGTAATTGATCATGCACTGATCACGTGGCTTATCATGCACTGATCATGTGACTGATCATGTGCTGATCATGTTTGGTGTCATACACTGATCATGTGCCTCTGGAGGCAATGAACATAGAGCTGAGTAGGCAGGAATCAGTCAGCAGGCTATAATCATGGAACTCACCTCTGAGAAATCATGCTGCTCAGCTGGCAATAATCAAGTAGATGAGCAGGCAGGAATTACGCAGCACAGGTGGCAATTGTCAAGCAGATGACAGGCAGGAATCGTGCAGCTCAGCTGGCAATTGTCAAGCAGATGAGCAGACAGTAATCACGCAGCTCAGCAGGCACTGATCACGTGACTGATCATGCACTGATCACGTGGCTGATCACACACTATCACGTGACTGATCATGCACTGATCACGTGACTGATCATGCACTGATCACGTGGCTGATCATGCACTGATCACGTGGCTGATCATGCACTGATCACGTGACTGATCATGCACTGATCACGTGACTGATCATGCACTGATCACGTGGCTATCATGCACTGCTCACGTGGCTGATCATGCATGATCACGCAGCTACCATGTACTGGTCACATGACTGATCATGCACTGATCACGTGACTGATCATGCACTGATCACGTGGCTATCATGCACTACTCACGTGGCTGATCATGCAATGATCATGTAGCTACCATGTACAGGTCACGTGAATGATCATACACCCATCAGGTGACTGATCATGCACTGATCACGTAGCTATCATGCACTGATCACGAGACTGATCATGCACTGATCACGTGGATATCATGCACTGATCACATGACTGCCCATGCACTGATCACGTGGATGATCATACACTAATCATGTGACAGATCATGCACTGATCACGTGGCTGATCATGCACTGATACTGTGACTGAGCATGGACTGATCACATGACTATCATGTAGTGATCACGTGACTTAATGGCGCTGATCATGTGACTGATCATGCGCTGATCATGTTTGCTATCATACACTGATCATGTGCCTCTGGAGGCAATAAACAAAGAGCTGAGTAGGCACGAATCAAACAGTCAGCAGGCAATAATCATGGAACTCAGCTGTGAGGAATCATGCTGCTCAGCTGGCAATAATCAAGCAGCTGAGCAGGCAGGAATTACGCAGCACAGCTGGCAATTGTCAAGCAGATGACAGGCAGGAATCGTGCAGCTCAGCTGGCAATTGTCAAGCAGATGTGCAGACAGTAATCACGCAGCTCAGCAGGCCCTGATCATGTGACTGAGCATGCACTGTTCACGTGGCTGATCATACACTGATCACGTGATTGATCATGCACTGATCACTGGATATCATGCACTGATCACGTGGCTGATCATACACTGTTCACGTGTCTGACCATGCACTGATCACGTGGCTGATCATACACTGCTCACGTAACTGATCATGCACTGATCACGTGGCTATCATGCACTGATCACGTGGCTGATCATGCACTGATCACGTGGCTGATCATGCACTGATCACGTGACTGATCATGCACTGATCACGTGGCAATCATGCACTGATCACGTGGCTGATCATACACTGATCACGTGACTGATCATGCACTGATCACTGGCTATCATGCACTGATCACGTGGCTATCATGCACTGATCACGTGGCTGATCATGCACTGATCACGTGACTGATCATGCACTGATCACGTCTGATCATGCACTGATCACGTGGCATCATGCACTGATCACGTGGCTGATCATGCACTGATCACGTGACTGATCATGCACTGATCACGTGGCTATCATGCACTGATCACGTGACTGATCATGCACTGATCACGTGGCTATCATGCACTGATCACGTGGCTATCATGCACTGATCACGTGGCTGATCATGCACTGATCACGTGACTGATCATGCACTGATCACGTCTATATCATGCACTGATCACGTGACTGATCATGCACTGATCACGTGGATGATCATGCACTGATCACGTGACTGATCATGCACTGATCACGTGGCTATCATGCACTGATCACGTGGCTGATCATGCACTGATCACGTAGCTATCATGCACTGATCACGTGACTGATCATGCACTGATCACGTAACTGATCATGCACTGATCACGTGGCTGATCATGCACTGATCACGTGACTGATCATGCACTGATCAGTGGCTATCATGCACTGATCACGTGGCTGATCATGCACTGATCACGTGACTGATCATGCACTGATCACTGGCTATCATGCACTGATCACGTGGCTATCATGCACTGATCACGTGGCTGATCATGCACTGATCACGTGACTGATCATGCACTGATCACGTCTATATCATGCACTGATCACGTGACTGATCATGCACTGATCACGTGGATGATCATGCACTGATCATGTGACTGATCATGCACTGATCACGTGGCTATCATGCACTGATCACGTGGCTGATCATGCACTGATCACGTAGCTATCATGTACTGATCACGTGACTGATCATGCACTGATCACGTGACTGATCATGCACTGATCACGTGACTGATCATGCACTGATCACGTGACTGATCATGCACTGATCACGTGGCTATCATGCACTGATCACGTGGCTGATCATGCACTGATCACGTGACTGATCATGCACTGATCACGTGGCTGATCATGCACTGATCAGTGGCAATCATGCACTGATCACGTGGCTGATCATGCACTGATCACGTGACTGATCATGCACTGATCACTGGCTATCATGCACTGATCACGTGGCTATCATGCACTGATCACGTGGCTGATCATGCACTGATCACGTGACTGATCATGCACTGATCACGTCTGATCATGCACTGATCACGTGGCATCATGCACTGATCACGTGGCTGATCATGCACTGATCACGTGACTGATCATGCACTGATCACGTGGCTATCATGCACTGATCACGTGACTGATCATGCACTGATCACGTGACTGATCATGCACTGATCACGTGACTGATCATGCACTGATCAGTGGCTATCATGCACTGATCACGTGGCTGATCATGCACTGATCACGTGACTGATCATGCACTGATCACTGGCTATCATGCACTGATCACGTGGCTATCATGCACTGATCACGTGGCTGATCATGCACTGATCACGTGACTGATCATGCACTGATCACGTCTGTATCATGCACTGATCACGTGGCTGATCATGCACTGATCACGTAGCTACCATGCACTGATCACGTGACTGATCATGCACTGATCACGTAACTGATCATGCACTGATCACGTGGCTATCATGCACTGATCACGTGGCTGATCATGCACTGATCACGCAGCTATCATGCACTGATCACGTGACTGATCATGCACTGATCACGTGGCTGATCATGCACTGATCACGTGACTGATCATGCACTGATCACGTGACTGATCATGCACTGATCACGTGGATGATCATGCACTGATCATGTGACTGATCATGCACTGATCACGTGGCTATCATGCACTATCACGTGGCTGATCATGCAATGATCACGTAGCTACCATGCACTGTCACGTGACTGATCATGCACTGATCACGTGGCTGATCATGCACTGATCACGTGACTGATCATGCACTGATCACGTGACTGATCATGCACTGATCACGTGGCTATCATGCACTGATCACGTGGCTGATCATGCACTGATCACGTGTCTGATCATGCACTGATCACGTGGCTGATCATGCACTGATCACGTAACTGATCATGCACTGATCACGTGGCTATCATGCACTGATCACGTGGCTGATCATGCACTGATCACGTGGCTGATCATGCACTGTCACGTGACTGATCATGCACTGATCACGTGGCATCATGCACTGATCACGTGGCTGATCATGCACTGATCACGTAACTGATCATGCACTGATCACGTGGCTATCATGCACTGATCACGTGGCTGATCATGCAATGATCACGTAGCTACCATGCACTGATCACGTGACTGATCATGCACTGATCACGTGGCTGATCATGCACTGATCACGTGACTGATCATGCACTGATCACGTGACTGATCATGCACTGATCACGTGGCTATCATGCACTGATCACGTGGCTGATCATGCACTGATCACGTAGCTACCATGCACTGGTCACGTGACTGATCATGCACTGATCACGTAATTGATCATGCACTGATCACGTGACTGATCATGCACTGATCACGTGGCTGATCATGCACTGATCACGTGGCTATCATGCACTACTCACGTGGCTGATCATGCAATGATCATGTAGCTACCATGTACTGGTCACGTGACTGATCATACACCCATCAGGTGACTGATCATGCACTGATCACGTGGCTGATCATGCACTGATCACGTGCCTGATCATGCACTGATCACGTGACTGATCATGCACTGATCACATGGCTATCATGCACTGATCACGTGGCTGATCATGCACTGATCACGTGGCTGATCATGCACTGATACCGTGACTGAGCATGGACTGATCACATGACTATCATGTAGTGATCACGTGACTTAATGGCACTGATCATGTGACTGATCATGCGCTGATCATGTTTGCTATCATACACTGATCATGTGCCTCTGGAGGCAATAAACAAAGAGCTGAGTAGGCACGAATCAAACAGTCAGCAGGCAATAATCATGGAACTCAGGTGTGAGGAATCATGCTGCTCAGCTGGCAATAATCAAGCAGCTGAGCAGGCAGGAATTACGCAGCACAGCTGGCAATTGTCAAGCAGATGAGCAGACAGTAATCACGCAGCTCAGCAGGCCCTGATCACGTGACTGAGCATGCACTGTTCACGTGGCTGATCATACACTGATCACGTGATGATCATGCACTGATCACGTGGATATCATGCACTGATCACGTGGCTGATCATACACTGATCACGTGTCTGATCATGCACTGATCACGTGGCTGATCATACACTGATCACGTAACTGATCATGCACTGATCACGTGGCTATCATGCACTGATCACGTGGCTGATCATGCACTGATCACGTGGCTGATCATGCACTGATCACGTGACTATCATGCACTGATCACGTGGCATCATGCACTGATCACGTGGCTGATCATACACTGATCACGTGACTGATCATGCACTGATCACGTGGCTATCATGCACTGCTCACGTGGCTGATCATGCATGATCACGCAGCTACCATGTACTGTCACATGACTGATCATGCACTGATCACGTGACTGATCATGCACTGATCACGTGGCTATCATGCACTACTCACGTGGCTGATCATGCAATGATCATGTAGCTACCATGTACAGGTCACGTGAATGATCATACACCCATCAGGTGACTGATCATGCACTGATCACGTGGCTATCATGCACTGATCACGTGACTGATCATGCACTGATCACGTCTATATCATGCACTGATCACATGACTGCCCATGCACTGATCACGTGGATGATCATACACTAATCATGTGACAGATCATGCACTGATCACGTGGCTGATCATGCACTGATACCGTGACTGAGCATGGACTGATCACATGACTATCATGTAGTGATCACGTGACTTAATGGCGCTGATCATGTGACTGATCATGCGCTGATCATGTTTGCTATCATACACTGATCATGTGCCTCTGGAGGCAATAAACAAAGAGCTGAGTAGGCACGAATCATACAGTCAGCAGGCAATAATCATGGAACTCAGCTGTGAGGAATCATGCTGCTCAGCTGGCAATAATCAAGCAGCTGAGCAGGCAGGAATTACGCAGCACAGCTGGCAATTGTCAAGCAGATGACAGGCAGGAATCGTGCAGCTCAGCTGGCAATTGTCAAGCAGATGAGCAGACAGTAATCACGCAGCTCAGCAGGCCCTGATCACGTGACTGAGCATGCACTGTTCACGTGGCTGATCATACACTGATCACGTGACTGATCATGCACTGATCACGTGACTGATCATGCACTGATCACGTGGCTGATCATGCACTGATCACGTGGCTGATCATGCACTGATCACGGGACTGATCATGCACTGATCACGGGCTATCATGCACTGACACATGACTGACATGCACTGATCACGTGGCTGATCATGCACTGATCACGTGACTGATCATGCACTGATCACGTGACTGATCATGCACTGATCACGTGGCTGATCATGCACTGATCACGTGGCTATCATGCACTGCTCACGTGGCTGATCATGCAATGATCACGTAGCTACATGTACTGGTCACGTGACTGATCATGCACTGATCACGTAATTGATCATGCACTGATCATGCACTGATCACGTGGCTGATCATGCACTGATCACGTGACTGATCATGCACTGATCACGTGACTGATCATGCACTGATCACGTGGCTATCATGCACTGATCACGTGGCTGATCATGCACTGATCACGTGACTGATCATGCACTGATCACGTGGCTGATCATGCACTGATCACGTGACTGATCATGCACTGATCACGTGACTGATCATGCACTGATCACGTGGCTATCATGCACTGATCACGTGGCTGATCATGCATGATCACGCAGCTATCATGCACTGATCACGTGACTGATCATGCACTGATCACGTGACTGATCATGCACTGATCACGTAATTGATCATGCACTGATCATGCACTGATCACGTGGCTGATCATGCACTGATCACGTGGCTATCATGCACTGATCACGTGGCTGATCATGCACTGATCACGTAGCTACCATGCACTGATCACGTGACTGATCATGCACTGATCACGTGACTGATCATGCACTGATCACGTGGCTATCATGCACTGATCACGTGACTGATCATGCACTGATCACGTCTGATCATGCACTGATCACGTGACTGATCATGCACTGATCACGTGGATGATCATGCACTGATCACGTGACTGATCATGCACTGATCACGTGGCTGATCATGCACTGATCACGTGACTGATCATGCACTGATCACGTGACTGATCATGCACTGATCACGTGGCTGATCATGCACTGATCACGTGACTGATCATGCACTGATCACGTGGCTATCATGCACTGATCACGTGGCTGATCATGCACTGATCACGTGCTGACATGCACTGATCACGTGGTGATCATGCACTGATCACGTGATCATGCACTGATCACGTGACTGATCATGCACTGATCACGTGATCATGCACTGATCACGTGGCTGATCATGCACTGATCACGTGACTGATCATGCACTGATCACGTGTGATCATGCACTGATCACGTGGCTGATCATGCACTGATCACGTGGCTGATCATGCACGTCTCATGCACTGATCACGTGACTGATCATGCACTGATCACGTGACTGATCATGCACTGATCACGTGGCTATCATGCACTGATCACGTGGCTGATCATGCACTGATCACGTAGCTATCATGCACTGATCACGTGACTGATCATGCACTGATCACGTAATTGATCATGCACTGATCACGTGACTGATCATGCACTGATCACGTGACTGATCATGCACTGATCACGTGGCTATCATGCACTATCACGTGGCTGATCATGCAATGATCACGTAGCTACCATGTACTGGTCACGTGACTGATCATACACCCATCAGGTGACTGATCATGCACTGATCACGTGGCTGATCATGCACTGATCACGTGACTGATCATGCACTGATCACGTGACTGATCATGCACTGATCACGTGGCTATCATGCACTGATCACGTGGCTGATCATGCACTGATCACGTGGCTGATCATGCACTGATACCGTGACTGATCATGGACTGATCACATGACTATCATGCACTGATCACGTGACTTAATGGCACTGATCATGTGACTGATCATGCACTGATCATGTTTGCTATCATACACTGATCATGTGCCTCTGGAGGAAATAAACAAAGAGCTGAGTAGGCACGAAGCAAACAGTCAGCAGGCAATAATCATGGAACTCAGCTGTGAGGAATCATGCTGCTCAGCTGGCAATAATCAAGCAGCTGAGCAGGCAGGAATTACGCAGCACAGCTGGCAATTGTCAAGCAGATGACAGGCAGGAATCGTGCAGCTCAGCTGGCAATTGTCAAGCAGATGAGCAGACAGTAATCACGCAGCTCAGCAGGCCCTGATCACGTAACTGAGCATGCACTCTTCACGTGGCTGATCATACACTGATCACGTGATGATCATGCACTGATCACGTGGCTATCATGCACTGATCACGTGACTGATCATGCACTGATCACGTCTGATCATGCACTGATCACATGACTGATCATGCACTGATCACGTGGATGATCATGCACTGATCATGTGACAGATCATGCACTGATCACGTGGCTGATCATGCACTGATACCGTGACTGAGCATGGACTGATCACATGACTATCATGTAGTGATCACGTGACTTAATGGCGCTGATCATGTGACTGATCATGCGCTGATCATGTTTGCTATCATACACTGATCATGTGCCTCTGGAGGCAATAAACAAAGAGCTGAGTAGGCACGAATCAAACAGTCAGCAGGCAATAATCATGGAACTCAGCTGTGAGGAATCATGCTGCTCAGCTGGCAATAATCAAGCAGCTGAGCAGGCAGGAATTACGCAGCACAGCTGGCAATTGTCAAGCAGATGACAGGCAGGAATCGTGCAGCTCAGCTGGCAATTGTCAAGCAGATGAGCAGACAGTAATCACGCAGCTCAGCAGGCCCTGATCACGTGACTGAGCATGCACTGTTCACGTGGCTGATCATACACTGATCACGTGATTGATCATGCACTGATCACGTGGATATCATGCACTGATCACGTGGCTGATCATACACTGTTCACGTGTCTGACCATGCACTGATCACGTGGCTGATCATACACTGATCACGTAACTGATCATGCACTGATCACGTGGCTATCATGCACTGATCACGTGACTGATCATGCACTGATCACGTGACTGATCATGCACTGATCACGTGACTGATCATGCACTGATCAGTGGCAATCATGCACTGATCACGTGGCTGATCATGCACTGATCACGTGACTGATCATGCACTGATCACTGGCTATCATGCACTGATCACGTGGCTATCATGCACTGATCACGTGGCTGATCATGCACTGATCACGTGACTGATCATGCACTGATCACGTCTGATCATGCACTGATCACGTGGCATCATGCACTGATCACGTGGCTGATCATGCACTGATCACGTGACTGATCATGCACTGATCACGTGGCTATCATGCACTGATCACGTGACTGATCATGCACTGATCACGTGACTGATCATGCACTGATCACGTGACTGATCATGCACTGATCAGTGGCAATCATGCACTGATCACGTGGCTGATCATGCACTGATCACGTGACTGATCATGCACTGATCACTGGCTATCATGCACTGATCACGTGGCTATCATGCACTGATCACGTGGCTGATCATGCACTGATCACGTGACTGATCATGCACTGATCACGTCTGTATCATGCACTGATCACGTGGCTGATCATGCACTGATCACGTAGCTACCATGCACTGATCACGTGACTGATCATGCACTGATCACGTAATTGATCATGCACTGATCACGTGGCTGATCATGCACTGATCACGTGGCTATCATGCACTGATCACGTGGCTGATCATGCACTGATCACGCAGCTATCATGCACTGATCACGTGACTGATCATGCACTGATCACGTGGCTGATCATGCACTGATCACGTGACTGATCATGCACTGATCACGTGACTGATCATGCACTGATCACGTGGATGATCATACACTGATCATGTCACTGATCATGCACTGATCACGTGGCTATCATGCACTATCACGTGGCTGATCATGCAATGATCACGTAGCTACCATGTACTGGTCACGTGACTGATCATGCACTGATCACGTAATTGATCATGCACTGATCACGTGACTGATCATGCACTGATCACGTGACTGATCATGCACTGATCACGTGGATATCATGCACTGATCACGTGGCTGATCATGCACTGATCACGTGTCTGACCATGCACTGATCACGTGGCTGATCATGCACTGATCACGTAACTGATCATGCACTGATCACGTGGCTATCATGCACTGATCACGTGGCTGATCATGCACTGATCACGTGGCTGATCACACACTGTCACGTGACTGATCATGCACTGATCACGTGGCACTCATGCACTGATCACGTGGCTGATCATACACTGATCACGTAACTGATCATGCACTGATCACGTGGCTATCATGCACTGATCACGTGGCTGATCATGCAATGATCACGTAGCTACCATATACTGGTCACGTGACTGATCATGCACTGATCACGTAAATGATCATGCACTGATCACGTGACTGATCATGCACTGATCACGTGACTGATCATGCACTGATCACGTGGCTATCATGCACTGATCACGTGGCTGATCATGCACTGATCACGTAGCTACCATGTACTGGTCACGTGACTGATCATGCACTGATCACGTAATTGATCATGCACTGATCACGTGACTGATCATGCACTGATCACGTGGCTGATCATGCACTGATCACGTGGCTATCATGCACTACTCACGTGGCTGATCATGCAATGATCATGTAGCTACCATGTACTGGTCACGTGACTGATCATACACCCATCAGGTGACTGATCATGCACTGATCACGTGGCTGATCATGCACTGATCACGTGCCTGATCATGCACTGATCACGTGACTGATCATGCACTGATCACATGGCTATCATGAACTGATCACGTGGCTGATCATGCACTGATCACGTGGCTGATCATGCACTGATACCGTGACTGAGCATGGACTGATCACATGACTATCATGTAGTGATCACGTGACTTAATGGCGCTGATCATGTGACTGATCATGCGCTGATCATGTTTGCTATCATACACTGATCATGTGCCTCTGGAGGCAATAAACAAAGAGCTGAGTAGGCACGAATCAAACAGTCAGCAGGCAATAATCATGGAACTCAGGTGTGAGGAATCATGCTGCTCAGCTGGCAATAATCAAGCAGCTGAGCAGGCAGGAATTACGCAGCACAGCTGGCAATTGTCAAGCAGATGACAGGCAGGAATCGTGCAGCTCAGCTGGCAATTGTCAAGCAGATGAGCAGACAGTAATCACGCAGCTCAGCAGGCCCTGATCACGTGACTGAGCATGCACTGTTCACGTGGCTGATCATACACTGATCACGTGATTGATCATGCACTGATCACGTGGATATCATGCACTGATCACGTGGCTGATCATACACTGTTCACGTGTCTGACCATGCACTGATCACGTGGCTGATCATACACTGCTCACGTAACTGATCATGCACTGATCACGTGGCTATCATGCACTGATCACGTGACTGATCATGCACTGATCACGTGACTGATCATGCACTGATCACGTGACTGATCATGCACTGATCACGTGACTGATCATGCACTGATCACTGGCTATCATGCACTGATCACGTGGCTATCATGCACTGATCACGTGGCTGATCATGCACTGATCACGTGACTGATCATGCACTGATCACGTCTGATCATGCACTGATCACGTGACTGATCATGCACTGATCACGTGGATGATCATGCACTGATCACGTGACTGATCATGCACTGATCACGTGGCTATCATGCACTGATCACGTGGCTGATCATGCACTGATCACGTAGCTACCATGTACTGGTCACGTGACTGATCATGCACTGATCACGTAATTGATCATGCACTGATCACGTGACTGATCATGCACTGATCACGTGACTGATCATGCACTGATCACGTGGCTTATCATGCACTGATCATGTGACTGATCATGTGCTGATCATGTTTGCTGTCATACACTGATCATGTGCCTCTGGAGGCAATGAACAAAGAGCTGAGTAGGCAGGAATCAGTAGGCAATAATCATGGAACTCAGCTCTGAGAAATCATGCTGCTCAGCTGGCAATAATCAAGTAGATGAGCAGGCAGGAATTATGCAGCACAGGTGGCAATTGTCAAGCAGATGACAGGCAGGAATCGTGCAGCTCAGCTGGCAATTGTCAAGCAGATGAGCAGACAGTAATCACGCAGCTCAGCAGGCCCTGATCACGTGACTGAGCATGCACTGTTCACGTGGCTGATCACACACTGATCACGTGACTGATCATGCACTGATCACGTGAATGATCATGCACTGATCACGTGGCTGTCATGCACTGATCACGTGGCTGATCATGCACTGATCACGTGGCTGATCATGCACTGATCACGTGACTGATCATGCACTGATCACGTGGCTATCATGCACTGATCACGTGGCTGATCATGCACTGATCACGGGACTGATCATGCACTGATTGTGGCGCTATCATGCACTGACTACATGACTGACATGCACTGATCACGTGCTGATCATGCACTGATCACGTGACTGATCATGCACTGATCACGTGACTGATCATGCACTGATCACGTGGCTATCATGCACTGATCATTGGCTGATCATACACTGATCACGTGACTGATCATGCACTGATCACGTGGCTGATCATGCACTGATCACGTGGCTGATCATGCACTGATCACGTAGCTACCATGCACTGGTCACGTGACTGATCATGCACTGATCACGTAACTGATCATGCACTGATCACGTGACTGATCATGCACTGATCACGTGACTGATCATGCACTGATCACGTGGCTATCATGCACTGATCACGTGGCTGATCATGCACTGATCACGTAGCTACCATGTACTGGTCACGTGACTGATCATGCACTGATCACGTAATTGATCATGCACTGATCACGTGGCTGATCATGCACTGATCACGTGGCTGATCATGCACTGATCACGTGGCTGATCATGCACTGATCACGTGACTGATCATGCACTGATCACGTGACTGATCATGCACTGATCACGTGGCTATCATGCACTGATCACGTGGCTATCATGCACTGATCACGTGGCTGATCATGCACTGATCACGTGACTGATCATGCACTGATCACGTGGTATCATGCACTGATCACGTGGCTGATCATGCACTGATCACGTGGCTGATCATGCACTGATCACGTGGCTGATCATGCACTGATCACGTAGCTGATCATGCACTGATCACGTGGCTATCATGCACTGATCACGTGGCTGATCATGCACTGATCACGTAGCTACATGCACTGATCACGTGACTGATCATGCACTGATACGTAATTGATCATGCACTGATCACGTGACTGATCATGCACTGATCACGTGACTGATCATGCACTGATCACGTGGCTATCATGCACTGATCACGTGGCTGATCATGCAATGATCACGTAGCTACCATGCACTGGTCACGTGACTGATCATGCACTGATCACGTAATTGATCATGCACTGATCACGTGGCTGATCATGCACTGATCACGTGACTGATCATGCACTGATCACTGGCTATCATGCACTGATCACGTGGCTATCATGCACTGATCACGTGGCTGATCATGCACTGATCACGTGACTGATCATGCACTGATCACGTCTGATCATGCACTGATCACGTGACTGATCATGCACTGATCACGTGGATGATCATACACTGATCACGTGACTGATCATGCACTGATCACGTGGCTATCATGCACTGATCACGTGGCTGATCATGCACTGATCACGTAGCTACCATGCACTGATCACGTGACTGATCATGCACTGATCACGTAACTGATCATGCACTGATCACGTGACTGATCATGCACTGATCACGTGACTGATCATGCACTGATCACGTGGATATCATGCACTGATCACGTGGCTGATCATGCACTGATCACGTGTCTGATCATGCACTGATCACGTGGCTGATCATGCACTGATCACGTAACTGATCATGCACTGATCACGTGGCTATCATGCACTGATCACGTGGCTGATCATGCACTGATCACGTGGCTGATCACACACTGTCACGTGACTGATCATGCACTGATCACGTGGCACTCATGCACTGATCACGTGGCTGATCATACACTGATCACGTAACTGATCATGCACTGATCACGTGGCTATCATGCACTGATCACGTGGCTGATCATGCACTGATCACGTAGCTACCATATACTGGTCACGTGACTGATCATGCACTGATCACGTAAATGATCATGCACTGATCACGTGACTGATCATGCACTGATCACGTGACTGATCATGCACTGATCACGTGGCTATCATGCACTGATCACGTGGCTGATCATGCACTGATCACGTAGCAACCATGTACTGGTCACGTGACTGATCATGCACTGATCACGTAATTGATCATGCACTGATCACGTGACTGATCATGCACTGATCACGTGACTGATCATGCACTGATCACGTGGCTATCATGCACTACTCACGTGGCTGATCATGCAATGATCATGTAGCTACCATGTACTGGTCACGTGACTGATCATACACTGATCACGTGACTGATCATGCACTGATCACGTGGCTGATCATGCACTGATCACGTGACTGATCATGCACTGATCACGTGACTATCATGCACTGATCACGTGGCTATCATGCACTGATCACGTGGCTGATCATGCACTGATCACGTGGCTGATCATGCACTGATACCGTGACTGATCATGGACTGATCACATGACTATCATGTACTGATCACGTGACTTAATGGCACTGATCATGTGACTGATCATGCACTGATCATGTTTGCTATCATACACTGATCATGTGCCTCTGGAGGCAATAAACAAAGAGCTGAGTAGGCACGAATCAAACAGTCAGCAGGCAATAATCATGGAACTCAGGTGTGAGGAATCATGCTGCTCAGCTGGCAATAATCAAGCAGCTGAGCAGGCAGGAATTACGCAGCACAGCTGGCAATTGTCAAGCAGATGACAGGCAGGAATCATGCAGCTCAGCTGGCAATTGTCAAGCAGATGAGCAGACAGTAATCACGCAGCTCAGCAGGCCCTGATCACGTAACTGAGCATGCACTCTTCACGTGGCTGATCATACACTGATCACGTGATGATCATGCACTGATCACGTGGCTATCATGCACTGATCACGTGACTGATCATGCACTGATCACGTCTGATCATGCACTGATCACATGACTGATCATGCACTGATCACGTGGATGATCATACACTAATCATGTGACAGATTATGCACTGATCACGTGGCTGATCATGCACTGATACCGTGACTGAGCATGGACTTATCACATGACTATCATGTAGTGATCACGTGACTTAATGGCGCTGATCATGTGACTGATCATGCGCTGATCATGTTTGCTATCATACACTGATCATGTGCCTCTGGAGGCAATAAACAAAGAGCTGAGTAGGCACGAATCAAACAGTCAGCAGGCAATAATCATGGAACTCAGCTGTGAGGAATCATGCTGCTCAGCTGGCAATAATCAAGCAGCTGAGCAGGCAGGAATTACGCAGCACAGCTGGCAATTGTCAAGCAGATGACAGGCAGGAATCGTGCAGCTCAGCTGGCAATTGTCAAGCAGATGAGCAGACAGTAATCACGCAGCTCAGCAGGCCCTGATCACGTGACTGAGCATGCACTGTTCACGTGGCTGATCATACACTGATCACGTGACTGATCATGCACTGATCACGTGGATATCATGCACTGATCACGTGGCTGATCATACACTGTTCACGTGTCTGACCATGCACTGATCACGTGGCTGATCATACACTGCTCACGTAACTGATCATGCACTGATCACGTGGCTATCATGCACTGATCACGTGGCTGATCATGCACTGATCACGTGACTGATCATGCACTGATCACGTGACTGATCATGCACTGATCACGTGGCAATCATGCACTGATCACGTGGCTGATCATACACTGATCACGTGACTGATCATGCACTGATCACTGGCTATCATGCACTGATCACGTGGCTATCATGCACTGATCACGTGGCTGATCATGCACTGATCACGTGACTGATCATGCACTGATCACGTCTGATCATGCACTGATCACGTGGCATCATGCACTGATCACGTGGCTGATCATGCACTGATCACGTGACTGATCATGCACTGATCACGTGGCTATCATGCACTGATCACGTGACTGATCATGCACTGATCACGTGACTGATCATGCACTGATCACGTGACTGATCATGCACTGATCAGTGGCTATCATGCACTGATCACGTGGCTGATCATGCACTGATCACGTGACTGATCATGCACTGATCACTGGCTATCATGCACTGATCACGTGGCTATCATGCACTGATCACGTGGCTGATCATGCACTGATCACGTGACTGATCATGCACTGATCACGTCTGTATCATGCACTGATCACGTGGCTGATCATGCACTGATCACGTAGCTACCATGCACTGATCACGTGACTGATCATGCACTGATCACGTGACTGATCATGCACTGATCACGTGGCTATCATGCACTGATCACGTGGCTGATCATGCACTGATCACGCAGCTATCATGCACTGATCACGTGACTGATCATGCACTGATCACGTGGCTGATCATGCACTGATCACGTGACTGATCATGCACTGATCACGTGACTGATCATGCACTGATCACGTGGATGATCATGCACTGATCATGTGACTGATCATGCACTGATCACGTGGCTATCATGCACTATCACGTGGCTGATCATGCACTGATCACGTAGCTACCATGCACTGTCACGTGACTGATCATGCACTGATCACGTAACTGATCATGCACTGATCACGTGACTGATCATGCACTGATCACGTGACTGATCATGCACTGATCACGTGGCTATCATGCACTGATCACGTGGCTGATCATGCACTGATCACGTGTCTGATCATGCACTGATCACGTGGCTGATCATGCACTGATCACGTAACTGATCATGCACTGATCACGTGGCTATCATGCACTGATCACGTGGCTGATCATGCACTGATCACGTGGCTGATCACACACTGTCACGTGACTGATCATGCACTGATCACGTGGCACTCATGCACTGATCACGTGGCTGATCATACACTGATCACGTAACTGATCATGCACTGATCACGTGGCTATCATGCACTGATCACGTGGCTGATCATGCAATGATCACGTAGCTACCATATACTGGTCACGTGACTGATCATGCACTGATCACGTAAATGATCATGCACTGATCACGTGACTGATCATGCACTGATCACGTGACTGATCATGCACTGATCACGTGGCTATCATGCACTGATCACGTGGCTGATCATGCACTGATCACGTAGCTACCATGCACTGGTCACGTGACTGATCATGCACTGATCACGTAATTGATCATGCACTGATCACGTGACTGATCATGCACTGATCACGTGGCTGATCATGCACTGATCACGTGGCTATCATGCACTACTCACGTGGCTGATCATGCAATGATCATGTAGCTACCATGTACTGGTCACGTGACTGATCATACACCCATCAGGTGACTGATCATGCACTGATCACGTGGCTGATCATGCACTGATCACGTGCCTGATCATGCACTGATCACGTGACTGATCATGCACTGATCACATAGCTATCATGAACTGATCACGTGGCTGATCATGCACTGATCACGTGGCTGATCATGCACTGATACCGTGACTGAGCATGGACTGATCACATGACTATCATGTAGTGATCACGTGACTTAATGGCTCTGATCATGTGACTGATCATGCGCTGATCATGTTTGCTATCATACACTGATCATGTGCCTCTGGAGGCAATAATCAAAGAGCTGAGTAGGCACGAATCAAACAGTCAGCAGGCAATAATCATGGAACTCAGGTGTGAGGAATCATGCTGCTCAGCTGGCAATAATCAAGCAGCTGAGCAGGCAGGAATTACGCAGCACAGCTGGCAATTGTCAAGCAGATGACAGGCAGGAATCGTGCAGCTCAGCTGGCAATTGTCAAGCAGATGAGCAGACAGTAATCACGCAGCTCAGCAGGCCCTGATCACGTGACTGAGCATGCACTGTTCACGTGGCTGATCATACACTGATCACGTGATTGATCATGCACTGATCACTTGGATATCATGCACTGATCACGTGGCTGATCATACACTGTTCACGTGTCTGACCATGCACTGATCACGTGGCTGATCATACACTGCTCACGTAACTGATCATGCACTGATCACGTGGCTATCATGCACTGATCACGTGACTGATCATGCACTGATCACGTGACTGATCATGCACTGATCACGTGACTGATCATGCACTGATCACGTGACTGATCATGCACTGATCACTGGCTATCATGCACTGATCACGTGGCTATCATGCACTGATCACGTGGCTGATCATGCACTGATCACGTGACTGATCATGCACTGATCACGTCTGATCATGCACTGATCACGTGACTGATCATGCACTGATCACGTGGATGATCATGCACTGATCATGTGACTGATCATGCACTGATCACGTGGCTATCATGCACTGATCACGTGGCTGATCATGCACTGATCACGTAGCTACCATGCACTGGTCACGTGACTGATCATGCACTGATCACGTAATTGATCATGCACTGATCACGTGACTGATCATGCACTGATCACGTGACTGATCATGCACTGATCACGTGGCTTATCATGCACTGATCATGTGACTGATCATGTGCTGATCATGTTTGCTGTCATACACTGATCATGTGCCTCTGGAGGCAATGAACAAAGAGCTGAGTAGGCAGGAATCAGTAGGCAATAATCATGGAACTCAGCTCTGAGAAATCATGCTGCTCAGCTGGCAATAATCAAGTAGATGAGCAGGCAGGAATTATGCAGCACAGGTGGCAATTGTCAAGGAGATCACAGGCAGGAATCGTGCAGCTCAGCTGGCAATTGTCAAGCAGATGAGCAGACAGTAATCACGCAGCTCAGCAGGCCCTGATCACGTGACTGAGCATGCACTGTTCACGTGGCTGATCACACACTGATCACGTGACTGATCATGCACTGATCACGTGAATGATCATGCACTGATCACGTGATTGTCATGCACTGATCACGTGGCTATCATGCACTGATCACGTGGCTGATCATGCACTGATCACGTGACTGATCATGCACTGATCACGTGGCTATCATGCACTGATCACGTGGCTGATCATGCACTGATCACGGGACTGATCATGCACTGATTGTGGCGCTATCATGCACTGACACATGACTGACATGCACTGATCACGTGCTGATCATGCACTGATCACGTGACTGATCATGCACTGATCACGTGACTGATCATGCACTGATCACGTGGCTATCATGCACTGATCATTGGCTGATCATGCACTGATCACGTGACTGATCATGCACTGATCACGTGGCTGATCATGCACTGATCACGTGGCTGATCATGCACTGATCACGTAGCTACCATGCACTGGTCACGTGACTGATCATGCACTGATCACGTGGCTGATCATGCACTGATCACGTGACTGATCATGCACTGATCACGTGACTGATCATGCACTGATCACGTGGCTATCATGCACTGATCACGTGGCTGATCATGCAATGATCACGTAGCTACCATGTACTGGTCACGTGACTGATCATGCACTGATCACGTAATTGATCATGCACTGATCACGTGGCTGATCATGCACTGATCACGTGACTGATCATGCACTGATCACGTGACTGATCATGCACTGATCACGTGGCTATCATGCACTGATCACGTGGCTGATCATGCACTGATCACGTGACTGATCATGCACTGATCACGTGACTGATCATGCACTGATCACGTGGCTATCATGCACTGATCACGTGGCTATCATGCACTGATCACGTGGCTGATCATGCACTGATCACGTGACTGATCATGCACTGATCACGTGGTATCATGCACTGATCACGTGGCTGATCATGCACTGATCACGTGTCTGATCATGCACTGATCACGTGGCTGATCATGCACTGATCACGTGGCTGATCATGCACTGATCACGTGGCTATCATGCACTGATCACGTGGCTGATCATGCACTGATCACGTAGCTACATGCACTGATCACGTGACTGATCATGCACTGATACGTAATTGATCATGCACTGATCACGTGACTGATCATGCACTGATCACGTGACTGATCATGCACTGATCACGTGGCTATCATGCACTGCTCACGTGGCTGATCATGCAATGATCACGTAGCTACCATGTACTGGTCACGTGACTGATCATGCACTGATCACGTAATTGATCATGCACTGATCACGTGGCTGATCATGCACTGATCACGTGACTGATCATGCACTGATCAGTGGCTATCATGCACTGATCACGTGGCTGATCATGCACTGATCACGTGACTGATCATGCACTGATCACTGGCTATCATGCACTGATCACGTGGCTATCATGCACTGATCACGTGGCTGATCATGCACTGATCACGTGACTGATCATGCACTGATCACGTCTATATCATGCACTGATCACGTGACTGATCATGCACTGATCACGTGGATGATCATGCACTGATCACGTGACTGATCATGCACTGATCACGTGGCTATCATGCACTGATCACGTGGCTGATCATGCACTGATCACGTAGCTACCATGCACTGATCACGTGACTGATCATGCACTGATCACGTAATTGATCATGCACTGATCACGTGACTGATCATGCACTGATCACGTGACTGATCATGCACTGATCACGTGGCTATCATGCACTGATCACGTGGCTGATCATGCACTGATCACGTGACTGATCATGCACTGATCACGTGGCTGATCATGCACTGATCAGTGGCAATCATGCACTGATCACGTGGCTGATCATGCACTGATCACGTGACTGATCATGCACTGATCACTGGCTATCATGCACTGATCACGTGGCTATCATGCACTGATCACGTGGCTGATCATGCACTGATCACGTGACTGATCATGCACTGATCACGTCTGATCATGCACTGATCACGTGGCATCATGCACTGATCACGTGGCTGATCATGCACTGATCACGTGACTGATCATGCACTGATCACGTGGCTATCATGCACTGATCACGTGACTGATCATGCACTGATCACGTGACTGATCATGCACTGATCACGTGACTGATCATGCACTGATCAGTGGCTATCATGCACTGATCACGTGGCTGATCATGCACTGATCACGTGACTGATCATGCACTGATCACTGGCTATCATGCACTGATCACGTGGCTATCATGCACTGATCACGTGGCTGATCATGCACTGATCACGTGACTGATCATGCACTGATCACGTCTGTATCATGCACTGATCACGTGGCTGATCATGCACTGATCACGTAGCTACCATGCACTGATCACGTGACTGATCATGCACTGATCACGTAACTGATCATGCACTGATCACGTGGCTATCATGCACTGATCACGTGGCTGATCATGCACTGATCACGCAGCTATCATGCACTGATCACGTGACTGATCATGCACTGATCACGTGGCTGATCATGCACTGATCACGTGACTGATCATGCACTGATCACGTGACTGATCATGCACTGATCACGTGGATGATCATGCACTGATCACGTGACTGATCATGCACTGATCACGTGGCTATCATGCACTATCACGTGGCTGATCATGCAATGATCACGTAGCTACCATGCACTGTCACGTGACTGATCATGCACTGATCACGTGACTGATCATGCACTGATCACGTGACTGATCATGCACTGATCACGTGACTGATCATGCACTGATCACGTGGATATCATGCACTGATCACGTGGCTGATCATGCACTGATCACGTGTCTGATCATGCACTGATCACGTGGCTGATCATGCACTGATCACGTAACTGATCATGCACTGATCACGTGGCTATCATGCACTGATCACGTGGCTGATCATGCACTGATCACGTGGCTGATCATGCACTGATCACGTGACTGATCATGCACTGATCACGTGGCATCATGCACTGATCACGTGGCTGATCATGCACTGATCACGTGACTGATCATGCACTGATCACGTGGCTATCATGCACTGATCACGTGGCTGATCATGCAATGATCACGTAGCTACCATATACTGGTCACGTGACTGATCATGCACTGATCACGTAAATGATCATGCACTGATCACGTGACTGATCATGCACTGATCACGTGACTGATCATGCACTGATCACGTGGCTATCATGCACTGATCACGTGGCTGATCATGCACTGATCACGTAGCTACCATGCACTGGTCACGTGACTGATCATGCACTGATCACGTAATTGATCATGCACTGATCACGTGACTGATCATGCACTGATCACGTGGCTGATCATGCACTGATCACGTGGCTATCATGCACTACTCACGTGGCTGATCATGCAATGATCATGTAGCTACCATGTACTGGTCACGTGACTGATCATACACCCATCAGGTGACTGATCATGCACTGATCACGTGGCTGATCATGCACTGATCACCTGACTGATCATGCACTGATCACGTGACTGATCATGCACTGATCACATAGCTATCATGAACTGATCACGTGGCTGATCATGCACTGATCACGTGGCTGATCATGCACTGATACCGTGACTGAGCATGGACTGATCACATGACTATCATGTAGTGATCACGTGACTTAATGGCGCTGATCATGTGACTGATCATGCGCTGATCATGTTTGCTATCATACACTGATCATGTGCCTCTGGAGGCAATAAACAAAGAGCTGAGTAGGCACGAATCAAACAGTCAGCAGGCAATAATCATGGAACTCAGCTGTGAGGAATCATGCTGCTCAGCTGGCAATAATCAAGCAGCTGAGCAGGCAGGAATTACGCAGCACAGCTGGCAATTGTCAAGCAGATGACAGGCAGGAATCGTGCAGCTCAGCTGGCAATTGTCAAGCAGATGAGCAGACAGTAATCACGCAGCTCAGCAGGCCCTGATCACGTGACTGAGCATGCACTGTTCACGTGGCTGATCATACACTGATCACGTGATTGATCATGCACTGATCACTGGATATCATGCACTGATCACGTGGCTGATCATACACTGTTCACGTGTCTGACCATGCACTGATCACGTGGCTGATCATACACTGCTCACGTAACTGATCATGCACTGATCACGTGGCTATCATGCACTGATCACGTGGCTGATCATGCACTGATCACGTGACTGATCATGCACTGATCACGTGACTGATCATGCACTGATCACGTGGCAATCATGCACTGATCACGTGGCTGATCATACACTGATCACGTGACTGATCATGCACTGATCACTGGCTATCATGCACTGATCACGTGGCTATCATGCACTGATCACGTGGCTGATCATGCACTGATCACGTGACTGATCATGCACTGATCACGTCTGATCATGCACTGATCACGTGACTGATCATGCACTGATCACGTGGATGATCATGCACTGATCATGTGACTGATCATGCACTGATCACGTGGCTATCATGCACTGATCACGTGGCTGATCATGCAATGATCACGTAGCTACCATGTACTGGTCACGTGACTGATCATGCACTGATCACGTAATTGATCATGCACTGATCACGTGGCTGATCATGCACTGATCACGTGACTGATCATGCACTGATCACGTGACTGATCATGCACTGATCACGTGGCTATCATGCACTGATCACGTGGCTGATCATGCACTGATCACGTGGCTGATCATGCACTGATCACGTGACTGATCATGCACTGATCACGTGGCTATCATGCACTGATCACGTGGCTATCATGCACTGATCACGTGGCTGATCATGCACTGATCACGTGACTGATCATGCACTGATCACGTGGTATCATGCACTGATCACGTGGCTGATCATGCACTGATCACGTGGCTGATCATGCACTGATCACGTGGCTGATCATGCACTGATCACGTGGCTGATCATGCACTGATCACGTGGCTATCATGCACTGATCACGTGGCTGATCATGCACTGATCACGTAGCTACATGCACTGATCACGTGACTGATCATGCACTGATCACGTAATTGATCATGCACTGATCACGTGACTGATCATGCACTGATCACGTGACTGATCATGCACTGATCACGTGGCTATCATGCACTGCTCACGTGGCTGATCATGCAATGATCACGTAGCTACCATGTACTGGTCACATGACTGATCATGCACTGATCACGTAATTGATCATGCACTGATCACGTGGCTGATCATGCACTGATCACGTGACTGATCATGCACTGATCACGTGACTGATCATGCACTGATCACGTGACTGATCATGCACTGATCACGTGGCTGATCATGCACTGATCACGTGACTGATCATGCACTGATCACGTGGATATCATGCACTGATCACGTGGCTGATCATGCACTGATCACGTGTCTGACCATGCACTGATCACGTGGCTGATCATACACTGATCACGTAACTGATCATGCACTGATCACGTGGCTATCATGCACTGATCACGTGGCTGATCATGCACTGATCACGTGGCTGATCACACACTGTCACGTGACTGATCATGCACTGATCACGTGGCACTCATGCACTGATCACGTGGCTGATCATACACTGATCACGTAACTGATCATGCACTGATCACGTGGCTATCATGCACTGCTCACGTGGCTGATCATGCAATGATCACGTAGCTATCATATACTGGTCACGTGACTGATCATGCACTGATCACGTAAATGATCATGCACTGATCACGTGACTGATCATGCACTGATCACGTGACTGATCATGCACTGATCACGTGGCTATCATGCACTGCTCACGTGGCTGATCATGCAATGATCACGTAGCAACCATGTACTGGTCACGTGACTGATCATGCACTGATCACGTAATTGATCATGCACTGATCACGTGGCTCATCATGCACTGATCACGTGGCTGATCACACACTGATCACGTGACTGATCATGCACTGATCACGTGGCTATCATGCACTGATCACGTGGCTATCATGCACTGATCACGTGGATATCATGCACTGATCACGTGGCTGATCACACACGATCACGTGACTGATCATGCACTGATCACGTGGCTATCATGCACTGATCACGTGGCTGATCATGCACTGATCACGTAGCTGATCATGCACTGATCACGTGGCTATCATGCACTGATCACGTGGCTGATCATGCACTGATCACGTAGCTACATGCACTGATCACGTGACTGATCATGCACTGATCACGTAATTGATCATGCACTGATCACGTGACTGATCATGCACTGATCACGTGACTGATCATGCACTGATCACGTGGCTATCATGCACTGATCACGTGGCTGATCATGCAATGATCACGTAGCTACCATGTACTGGTCACGTGACTGATCATGCACTGATCACGTAATTGATCATGCACTGATCACGTGGCTGATCATGCACTGATCACGTGACTGATCATGCACTGATCACATGACTGATCATGCACTGATCACGTGACTGATCATGCACTGATCACGTGGCTATCATGCACTGATCACGTGGCTGATCATGCACTGATCACGTGTCTGATCATGCACTGATCACGTGGCTGATCATGCACTGATCACGTGACTGATCATGCACTGATCACGTGGCTATCATGCACTGATCACGTGGCTGATCATGCACTGATCACGTGGCTGATCATGCACTGTCACGTGACTGATCATGCACTGATCACGTGGCATCATGCACTGATCACGTGGCTGATCATGCACTGATCACGTGACTGATCATGCACTGATCACGTGGCTATCATGCACTGATCACGTGGCTGATCATGCAATGATCACGTAGCTACCATGCACTGATCACGTGACTGATCATGCACTGATCACGTAACTGATCATGCACTGATCACGTGACTGATCATGCACTGATCACGTGACTGATCATGCACTGATCACGTGGCTATCATGCACTGATCACGTGGCTGATCATGCACTGATCACGCAGCTACCATGCACTGATCACGTGACTGATCATGCACTGATCACGTAATTGATCATGCACTGATCACGTGGCTTATCATGCACTGATCATGTGACTGATCATGTGCTGATCATGTTTGGTATCATACACTGATCATGTGCCTCTGGAGGCAATGAACAAAGAGCTGAGTAGGCAGGAATCAGTCAGCAGGCAATAATCATGGAACTCAGCTGTGAGAAATCATGCTGCTCAGCTGGCAATAATCAAGCAGCTGAGCAGGCAGGAATTATGCAGCACAGGTGGCAATTGTCAAGCAGATGACAGGCAGGAATCGTGCAGCTCAGCTGGCAATTGTCAAGCAGATGAGCAGACAGTAATCACGCAGCTCAGCAGGCCCTGATCACGTGACTGAGCATGCACTGTTCACGTGGCTGATCATACACTGATCACGTGACTGATCATGCACTGATCACGTGGCTATCATGCACTGATCACGTGACTGATCATGCACTGATCACGTAATTGTCATGCACTGATCACGTGGCTATCATGCACTGATCACGTGGCTGATCATGCACTGATCACGTGACTGATCATGCACTGATCACGTGGCTATCATGCACTGATCACGTGGCTGATCATGCACTGATCACGGGACTGATCATGCACTGATCACGGGCTATCATGCACTGACACATGACTGATCATGCACTGATCACGTGGATGATCATGCACTGATCACGTGACTGATCATGCACTGATCACGTGACTGATCATGCACTGATCACGTGGCTATCATGCACTGATCACGTGGCTGATCATGCAATGATCACGTAGCTACCATGTACTGGTCACGTGACTGATCATGCACTGATCACGTAATTGATCATGCACTGATCACGTGGCTGATCATGCACTGATCACGTGGCTGATCATGCACTGATCACGTGACTGATCATGCACTGATCACGTGACTGATCATGCACTGATCACGTGGCTATCATGCACTGATCACGTGGCTGATCATACTGATCACGTGACTGATCATGCACTGATCACGTGGCTGATCATGCACTGATCACGTGACTGATCATGCACTGATCACGTGGCTGATCATGCACTGATCACGTGGCTATCATGCACTGATCACGTGGCTGATCATGCACTGATCACGTAGCTATCATGCACTGATCACGTGACTGATCATGCACTGATCACGTGGCTGATCATGCACTGATCACGTGACTGATCATGCACTGATCACGTGGCTATCATGCACTGATCACGTGGCTGATCATGCACTGATCACGTGACTGATCATGCACTGATCACGTGACTGATCATGCACTGATCACGTGGCTATCATGCACTGATCACGTGGCTGATCATGCACTGATCACGTAGCTACCATGTACTGGTCACGTGACTGATCATGCACTGATCACGTGACTGATCATGCACTGATCACGTGGCTGATCATGCACTGATCACGTGGCTGATCATGCACTGATCACGTGACTGATCATGCACTGATCACGTGGCTGATCATGCACTGATCACGTGACTGATCATGCACTGATCACGTGGCTATCATGCACTGATCACGAGACTGATCATGCACTGATCACGTCTAATCATGCACTGATCACATGACTGCCCATGCACTGATCACGTGGATGATCATACACTAATCATGTGACAGATCATGCACTGATCACGTGGCTGATCATGCACTGATACCGTGACTGAGCATGGACTGATCACATGACTATCATGTAGTGATCACGTGACTTAATGGCGCTGATCATGTGACTGATCATGCGCTGATCATGTTTGCTATCATACACTGATCATGTGCCTCTGGAGGCAATAAACAAAGAGCTGAGTAGGCACGAATCAAACAGTCAGCAGGCAATAATCATGGAACTCAGCTGTGAGGAATCATGCTGCTCAGCTGGCAATAATCAAGCAGCTGAGCAGGCAGGAATTACGCAGCACAGCTGGCAATTGTCAAGCAGATGACAGGCAGGAATCGTGCAGCTCAGCTGGCAATTGTCAAGCAGATGAGCAGACAGTAATCACGCAGCTCAGCAGGCCCTGATCACGTGACTGAGCATGCACTGTTCACGTGGCTGATCATACACTGATCACGTGATTGATCATGCACTGATCACTTGGATATCATGCACTGATCACGTGGCTGATCATACACTGTTCACGTGTCTGACCATGCACTGATCACGTGGCTGATCATACACTGCTCACGTAACTGATCATGCACTGATCACGTGGCTGATCATGCACTGATCACGTGACTGATCATGCACTGATCACGTGGCTATCATGCACTGATCACGTGGCTGATCATGCACTGATCATGAAGCTACCATGCACTGATCACGTGACTGATCATGCACTGATCACGTGACTGATCATGCACTGATCACGTGGCTATCATGCACTGATCACGTGGCTGATCATGCACTGATCACGTGCCTGATCATGCACTGATCACGTGACTGATCATGCACTGATCACGTGGCTGATCATGCACTGATCACGTGGCTGATCATGCACTGATCACGTGGCTGATCATGCACTGATCACGTGGCTATCATGCACTGATCACGTGGCTGATCATGCACTGATCACGTGGCTATCATGCACTGATCACGTGGCTGATCATGCACTGATCACGCAGCTACATGTACTGATCACGTGACTGATCATGCACTGATCACGTACTGATCATGCACTGATCACGTGGCTTATCATGCACTGATCATGTGACTGATCATGTGCTGATCATGTTTGATGTCATACACTGATCATGTGCCTCTGGAGGCAATGAACAAAGAGCTGAGTAGGCAGGAATCAGTAGACAATAATCATGGAACTCAGCTCTGAGAAATCATGCTGCTCAGCTGGCAATAATCAAGTAGATGAGCAGGCAGGAATTATGCAGCACAGATGGCAATTGTCAAGCAGATGACAGGCAGGAATCGTACAGCTCAGCTGGCAATTGTCAAGCAGATGAGCAGACAGTAATCACGCAGCTCAGCAGGCCCTGATCACGTGACTGATCATGCACTGTTCACGTGGCTGATCACACACTGATCACGTGACTGATCATGCACTGATCACGTGGCTATCATGCACTGATCACGTGGCTGATCATGCACTGATCACGTGCCTGATCATGCACTGATCACGTGGCTGATCATGCACTGATCACGTGACTGATCATGCACTGATCACGGGCTATCATGCACTGATCACGTGGCTATCATGCACTGATCACGTGGCTGATCATGCACTGATCACGTGACTGATCATGCACTGATCACGTGGCTGATCATGCACTGATCACGTGGCTATCATGCACTGATCACGTGGCTGATCATGCACTGATCACGCAGCTACCATGTACTGGTCACATGACTGATCATGCACTGATCACGTACTGATCATGCACTGATCACGTGGCTTATCATGCACTGATCATGTGACTGATCATGTGCTGATCATGTTTGGTGTCATACACTGATCATGTGCCTCTGGAGGCAATGAACACAGAGCTGAGTAGGCAGGAATCAGTCAGCAGGCAATAATCATGGAACTCAGCTCTGAGAAATCATGCTGCTCAGCTGGCAATAATCAAGTAGATGAGCAGGCAGGAATTACGCAGCACAGGTGGCAATTGTCAAGCAGATGACAGGCAGGAATCGTGCAGCTCAGCTGGCAATTGTCAAGCAGATGAGCAGACAGTAATCACGCAGCTCAGCAGGCCCTGATCACGTGACTGAGCATGCACTGTTCACGTGGCTGATCACACACTGATCACGTGACTGATCATGCACTGATCACGTGGCTATCATGCACTGATCACGTGATTGATCATGCACTGATCACGTAATTGTCATGCACTGATCACGTGGCTATCATGCACTGATCACGTGGCTGATCATGCACTGATCACGTGACTGATCATGCACTGATCACGTGGCTATCATGCACTGATCACGTGGCTGATCATGCACTGATCACGGGACTGATCATGCACTGATCACGGGCTATCATGCACTGATCACATGACTGATCATGCACTGATCACGTGGATGATCATGCACTGATCACGTGACTGATCATGCACTGATCACGTGACTGATCATGCACTGATCACGTGGCTGATCATGCACTGATCACGTGGCTATCATGCACTGATCACGTGACTGATCATGCACTGATCACGTGGCTGATCATGCACTGATCACGTGGCTGATCATGCACTGATCACGTGGCTATCATGCACTGATCACGTGGCTGATCATGCACTGATCACGTAGCTACCATGCACTGATCACGTGACTGATCATGCACTGATCACGTGGCTGATCATGCACTGATCACGTGGCTGATCATGCACTGATCACGTGACTGATCATGCACTGATCACGTGACTGATCATGCACTGATCACGTGGCTATCATGCACTGATCACGTGGCTGATCATGCACTGATCACGTGACTGATCATGCACTGATCACGTGGCTGATCATGCACTGATCACGTGACTGATCATGCACTGATCACGTGGCTATCATGCACTGATCACGTGGCTATCATGCACTGATCACGTGGCTGATCATGCACTGATCACGTAGCTATCATGCACTGGTCACGTGACTGATCATGCACTGATCACGTGGCTGATCATGCACTGATCACGTGGATATCATGCACTGATGCACTGATCACGTGGCTGATCATGCACTGATCACGTGGCTGATCACACACCTGTCACGTGACTGATCATGCACTGATCACGTGGCACTCATGCACTGATCACGTGGCTGATCATACACTGATCACGTAACTGATCATGCACTGATCACGTGGCTATCATGCACTGATCACGTGGCTGATCATGCAATGATCACGTAGCTACCATATACTGGTCACGTGACTGATCATGCACTGATCACGTAAATGATCATGCACTGATCACGTGACTGATCATGCACTGATCACGTGACTGATCATGCACTGATCACGTGGCTATCATGCACTGCTCACGTGGCTGATCATGCAATGATCACGTAGCAACCATGTACTGGTCACGTGACTGATCATGCACTGATCACGTAATTGATCATGCACTGATCACGTGACTCATCATGCACTGATCACGTGGCTGATCACACACGATCACGTGACTGATCATGCACTGATCACGTGGCTATCATGCACTGATCACGTGGCTATCATGCACTGATCACGTGGATATCATGCACTGATCACGTGGCTGATCACACACGATCACGTGACTGATCATGCACTGATCACGTGGCTATCATGCACTGATCACGTGGCTGATCATGCAATGATCACGTAGCTACCATGTACTGGTCACGTGACTGATCATGCACTGATCACGTAATTGATCATGCACTGATCACGTGGCTGATCATGCACTGATCACGTGACTGATCATGCACTGATCACGTGACTGATCATGCACTGATCACGTGGCTATCATGCACTGATCACGTGGCTGATCATGCACTGATCACGTAGCTACCATGCACTGATCACGTGACTGATCATGCACTGATCACGTACTGATCATGCACTGATCACGTGGCTGATCATGCACTGATCACGTGACTGATCATGCACTGATCACGTGACTGATCATGCACTGATCACGTGGCTATCATGCACTGATCACGTGGCTGATCATGCACTGATCACGCAGCTACATGTACTGATCACGTGACTGATCATGCACTGATCACGTAATTGATCATGCACTGATCACGTGGCTGATCATGCACTGATCACGTGGCTGATCATGCACTGATCACGAGACTGATCATGCACTGATCACGTCTAATCATGCACTGATCACATGACTGCCCATGCACTGATCACGTGGATGATCATACACTAATCATGTGACAGATCATGCACTGATCACGTGGCTGATCATGCACTGATACCGTGACTGAGCATGGACTGATCACATGACTATCATGTAGTGATCACGTGACTTAATGGCGCTGATCATGTGACTGATCATGCGCTGATCATGTTTGCTATCATACACTGATCATGTGCCTCTGGAGGCAATAAACAAAGAGCTGAGTAGGCACGAATCAAACAGTCAGCAGGCAATAATCATGGAACTCAGCTGTGAGGAATCATGCTGCTCAGCTGGCAATAATCAAGCAGCTGAGCAGGCAGGAATTACGCAGCACAGCTGGCAATTGTCAAGCAGATGACAGGCAGGAATCGTGCAGCTCAGCTGGCAATTGTCAAGCAGATGAGCAGACAGTAATCACGCAGCTCAGCAGGCCCTGATCACGTGACTGAGCATGCACTGTTCACGTGGCTGATCATACACTGATCACGTGATTGATCATGCACTGATCACTTGGATATCATGCACTGATCACGTGGCTGATCATACACTGTTCACGTGTCTGACCATGCACTGATCACGTGGCTGATCATACACTGCTCACGTAACTGATCATGCACTGATCACGTGGCTGATCATGCACTGATCACGTGACTGATCATGCACTGATCACGTGGCTATCATGCACTGATCACGTGGCTGATCATGCACTGATCATGAAGCTACCATGCACTGATCACGTGACTGATCATGCACTGATCACGTGACTGATCATGCACTGATCACGTGGCTATCATGCACTGATCACGTGGCTGATCATGCACTGATCACGTGGCTGATCATGCACTGATCACGTGACTGATCATGCACTGATCACGTGCTGATCATGCACTGATCACGTGGCTGATCATGCACTGATCACGTGGCTGATCATGCACTGATCACGTGGCTATCATGCACTGATCACGTGGCTGATCATGCACTGATCACGTGGCTATCATGCACTGATCACGTGGCTGATCATGCACTGATCACGCAGCTACATGTACTGATCACATGACTGATCATGCACTGATCACGTACTGATCATGCACTGATCACGTGGCTTATCATGCACTGATCATGTGACTGATCATGTGCTGATCATGTTTGATGTCATACACTGATCATGTGCCTCTGGAGGCAATGAACAAAGAGCTGAGTAGGCAGGAATCAGTAGGCAATAATCATGGAACTCAGCTCTGAGAAATCATGCTGCTCAGCTGGCAATAATCAAGTAGATGAGCAGGCAGGAATTATGCAGCACAGATGGCAATTGTCAAGCAGATGACAGGCAGGAATCGTACAGCTCAGCTGGCAATTGTCAAGCAGATGAGCAGACAGTAATCACGCAGCTCAGCAGGCCCTGATCACGTGACTGAGCATGCACTGTTCACGTGGCTGATCACACACTGATCACGTGACTGATCATGCACTGATCACGTGGCTATCATGCACTGATCACGTGACTGATCATGCACTGATCACGTAATTGTCATGCACTGATCACGTGGCTATCATGCACTGATCACGTGGCTGATCATGCACTGATCACGTGACTGATCATGCACTGATCACGTGGCTATCATGCACTGATCACGTGGCTGATCATGCACTGATCACGGGACTGATCATGCACTGATCACGGGCTATCATGCACTGACTACATGACTGACATGCACTGATCACGTGCTGATCATGCACTGATCACGTGACTGATCATGCACTGATCACGTGACTGATCATGCACTGATCACGTGGCTATCATGCACTGATCACGTGGCTGATCATGCACTGATCACGTGCCTGATCATGCACTGATCATGTGGCTGATCATGTGACTGATCATGCACTGATCACGTGGCTGATCATGCACTGATCACGTGGCTATCATGCACTGATCACGTGGCTGATCATGCACTGATCACGTAGCTACCATGCACTGGTCACGTGACTGATCATGCACTGATCACGTGGCTGATCATGCACTGATCACGTGACTGATCATGCACTGATCACGTGGCTGATCATGCACTGATCACGTGGCTATCATGCACTGATCACGTGGCTGATCATGCACTGATCACGCAGCTACCATGCACTGATCACGTGACTGATCATGCACTGATCACGTACTGATCATGCACTGATCACCTGGCTTATCATGCACTGATCATGTGACTGATCATGTGCTGATCATGTTTGGTGTCATACACTGATCATGTGCCTCTGGAGGCAATGAACAAAGAGCTGAGTAGGCAGGAATCAGTCAGCAGGCAATAATCATGGAACTCAGCTCTGAGAAATCATGCTGCTCAGCTGGCAATAATCAAGTAGATGAGCAGGCAGGAATTACGCAGCACAGGTGGCAATTGTCAAGCAGATGACAGGCAGGAATCGTGCAGCTCAGCTGGCAATTGTCAAGCAGATGAGCAGACAGTAATCACGCAGCTCAGCAGGCCCTGATCACGTGACTGAGCATGCACTGTTCACGTGGCTGATCATACACTGATCACGTGACTGATCATGCACTGATCACGTGGCTATCATGCACTGATCACGTGACTGATCATGCACTGATCACGTAACTGTCATGCACTGATCACGTGGCTATCATGCACTGATCACGTGGCTGATCATGCACTGATCACGTGGCTATCATGCACTGATCACGTGGCTGATCATGCACTGATCACGGGACTGATCATGCACTGATCACGGGCTATCATGCACTGATCACGTGACTGATCATGCACTGATCACGTGGCTGATCATGCACTGATCACGTGACTGATCATGCACTGATCACGTGACTGATCATGCACTGATCACGTGACTGATCATGCACTGATCAGTGGGATCATGCACTGATCACGTGGCTGATCATGCACTGATCACGGACTGATCATGCACTGATCACTGGCTATCATGCACTGATCACGTGGCTATCATGCACTGATCACGTGGATGATCATGCACTGATCACGTGACTGATCATGCACTGATCACGTGGCTATCATGCACTGATCACGTGGCTGATCATGCACTGATCACGTAGCTACCATGCACTGATCACGTGACTGATCATGCACTGATCACGTAACTGATCATGCACTGATCACGTGGCTGATCATGCACTGATCACGTGGCTATCATGCACTGATCACGTGACTGATCATGCACTGATCACGTAGCTATCATGCACTGATCACGTGACTGATCATGCACTGATCACGTGACTGATCATGCACTGATCACGTGGCTGATCATGCACTGATCACGTGGCTATCATGCACTGATCACGTGGCTGATCATGCACTGATCACGTAGCTATCATGCACTGATCACGTGACTGATCATGCACTGATCACGTGACTGATCATGCACTGATCACGTGGCTGATCATGCACTGATCACGTGACTGATCATGCACTGATCACGTGGCTGATCATGCACTGATCACGTAGCTATCATGCACTGATCACGTGACTGATCATGCACTGATCACGTGACTGATCATGCACTGATCACGTGACTGATCATGCACTGATCACGTGGCTGATCATGCACTGATCACGTGACTGATCATGCACTGATCACGTGACTGATCATGCACTGATCACGTGGCTATCATGCACTGATCACGTGGCTGATCATGCACTGATCACGTGACTGATCATGCACTGATCACGTGGCTGATCATGCACTGATCACGTGACTGATCATGCACTGATCACGTGGCTGATCATGCACTGATCACGTGACTGATCATGCACTGATCACGTGGCTATCATGCACTGATCACGTGGCTGATCATGCACTGATCACGTAGCTACCATGCACTGGTCACGTGACTGATCATGCACTGATCACGTGACTGATCATGCACTGATCACGTGACTGATCATGCACTGATCACGTGACTGATCATGCACTGATCACGTGGCTATCATGCACTGATCACGTGGCTGATCATGCACTGATCACGTAGCAACCATGTACTGATCACGTGACTGATCATGCACTGATCACGTAATTGATCATGCACTGATCACGTGGCTGATCATGCACTGATCACGTGACTGATCATGCACTGATCACGTGGCTATCATGCACTGATCACGTGGCTGATCATGCACTGATCACGTGCCTGATCATGCACTGATCACGTGACTGATCATGCACTGATCACGTGGCTATCATGCACTGATCACGTGGCTGATCATGCACTGATCACGTGACTGATCATGCACTGATCACGTGACTGATCATGCACTGATCACGTGGCTATCATGCACTGATCACGTGACTATCATGCACTGATCACGTGGCTGATCATGCACTGATCACGTGACTGATCATGCACTGATCACGTGGTATCATGCACTGATCACGTGGCTGATCATGCACTGATCACGTGGCTGATCATGCACTGATCACGTGGCTGATCATGCACTGATCACGTAGCTGATCATGCACTGATCACGTGGCTATCATGCACTGATCACGTGGCTGATCATGCACTGATCACGTAGCTATCATGCACTGATCACGTGACTGATCATGCACTGATCACGTGGCTGATCATGCACTGATCACGTGGCTGATCATGCACTGATCACGTGACTGATCATGCACTGATCACGTGGCTATCATGCACTGATCACGTGGCTGATCATGCACTGATCACGGGACTGATCATGCACTGATCACGGGCTATCATGCACTGACACATGACTGATCATGCACTGATCACGTGCTGATCATGCACTGATCACGTGACTGATCATGCACTGATCACGTGACTGATCATGCACTGATCACGTGGCTATCATGCACTGATCACGTGGCTGATCATGCACTGATCACGTGACTGATCATGCACTGATCACGTGGCTGATCATGCACTGATCACGTGACTGATCATGCACTGATCACGTGGCTATCATGCACTGATCACGTGGCTGATCATGCACTGATCACGTGACTGATCATGCACTGATCACGTAACTGATCATGCACTGATCACGTGGCTATCATGCACTGATCACGTGGCTGATCATGCACTGATCACGTGACTGATCATGCACTGATCACGTGGCTATCATGCACTGATCACGTGGCTGATCATGCACTGATCACGGGACTGATCATGCACTGATCACGGGCTATCATGCACTGACACATGACTGATCATGCACTGATCACGTGACTGATCATGCACTGATCACGTGGCTATCATGCACTGATCACGTGGCTGATCATGCAATGATCATGTAGCTACCATGTACTGGTCACGTGACTGATCATGCACTGATCACGTGACTGATCATGCACTGATCACGTGGCTATCATGCACTGATCACGTGGCTGATCATGCACTGATCACGTGCCTGATCATGCACTGATCACGTGACTGATCATGCACTGATCACGTGGCTATCATGCACTGATCACTGGCTGATCATGCACTGATCACGTGGCTGATCATGCACTGATCACGTGGCTATCATGCACTGATCACGTGGCTGATCATGCACTGATACCGTGACTGAGCATGGACTGATCACATGACTATCATGTAGTGATCACGTGACTTAATGGCGCTGATCATGTGACTGATCATGCGCTGATCATGTTTGCTATCATACACTGATCATGTGCCTCTGGAGGCAATAAACAAAGAGCTGAGTAGGCACGAATCAAACAGTCAGCAGGCAATAATCATGGAACTCAGCTGTGAGGAATCATGCTGCTCAGCTGGCAATAATCAAGCAGCTGAGCAGGCAGGAATTACGCAGCACAGCTGGCAATTGTCAAGCAGATGACAGGCAGGAATCGTGCAGCTCAGCTGGCAATTGTCAAGCAGATGAGCAGACAGTAATCACGCAGCTCAGCAGGCCCTGATCACGTGACTGAGCATGCACTGTTCACGTGGCTGATCATACACTGATCACGTGACTGATCATGCACTGATCACGTGACTATCATGCACTGATCACGTGGCTGATCATGCACTGATCACGTGGCTGATCATGCACTGATCACGTGGCTATCATGCACTGATCACGTGACTGATCATGCACTGATCACGTGGCTGATCATGCACTGATCACGTGGCTGATCATGCACTGATCACGTGGCTGATCATGCACTGATCACGTGGCTATCATGCACTGATCACGTGACTGATCATGCACTGATCACGTGGCTGATCATGCACTGATCACGTGGCTATCATGCACTGATCACGTGGCTGATCATGCATGATCACGCAGCTACCATGCACTGGTCACGTGACTGATCATGCACTGATCACGTGACTGATCATGCACTGATCACGTGGCTATCATGCACTGATCACGTGGCTGATCATGCACTGATCACGTAGCTACCATGTACTGGTCACGTGACTGATCATGCACTGATCACGTGACTGATCATGCACTGATCACGTGGCTATCATGCACTGATCACGTGGCTGATCATGCACTGATCACGTAGCTATCATGCACTGATCACGTGACTGATCATGCACTGATCATGTAATTGATCATGCACTGATCATGCACTGATCACGTGGCTGATCATGCACTGATCACGTGACTGATCATGCACTGATCACGTGACTGATCATGCACTGATCACGTGACTGATCATGCACTGATCACGTGGCTATCATGCACTGATCACGTGGCTGATCATGCACTGATCACGTGCCTGATCATGCACTGATCACGTGGCTGATCATGCACTGATCACGTGACTGATCATGCACTGATCACGTGACTGATCATGCACTGATCACGTGGCTATCATGCACTGATCACGTGGCTGATCATGCATGATCACGCAGCTATCATGCACTGATCACGTGACTGATCATGCACTGATCACGTGACTGATCATGCACTGATCACGTAATTGATCATGCACTGATCATGCACTGATCACGTGGCTGATCATGCACTGATCACGTGGCTATCATGCACTGATCACGTGGCTGATCATGCACTGATCATGTAGCTACCATGTACTGGTCACGTGAATGATCATACACCCATCAGGTGACTGATCATGCACTGATCACGTGGCTATCATGCACTGATCACGAGACTGATCATGCACTGATCACGTCTAATCATGCACTGATCACATGACTGCCCATGCACTGATCACGTGGATGATCATACACTAATCATGTGACAGATCATGCACTGATCACGTGGCTGATCATGCACTGATACCGTGACTGAGCATGGACTGATCACATGACTATCATGTAGTGATCACGTGACTTAATGGCGCTGATCATGTGACTGATCATGCGCTGATCATGTTTGCTATCATACACTGATCATGTGCCTCTGGAGGCAATAAACAAAGAGCTGAGTAGGCACGAATCAAACAGTCAGCAGGCAATAATCATGGAACTCAGCTGTGAGGAATCATGCTGCTCAGCTGGCAATAATCAAGCAGCTGAGCAGGCAGGAATTACGCAGCACAGCTGGCAATTGTCAAGCAGATGACAGGCAGGAATCGTGCAGCTCAGCTGGCAATTGTCAAGCAGATGAGCAGACAGTAATCACGCAGCTCAGCAGGCCCTGATCACGTGACTGAGCATGCACTGTTCACGTGGCTGATCATACACTGATCACGTGATTGATCATGCACTGATCACTTGGATATCATGCACTGATCACGTGGCTGATCATACACTGTTCACGTGTCTGACCATGCACTGATCACGTGGCTGATCATACACTGCTCACGTAACTGATCATGCACTGATCACGTGGCTATCATGCACTGATCACGTGGCTGATCATGCACTGATCACGTGGCTGATCATGCACTGATCACGTGACTGATCATGCACTGATCACGTGGCAATCATGCACTGATCACGTGGCTGATCATACACTGATCACGTGACTGATCATGCACTGATCACTGGCTATCATGCACTGATCACGTGGCTATCATGCACTGATCACGTGGCTGATCATGCACTGATCACGTGACTGATCATGCACTGATCACGTCTGATCATGCACTGATCACGTGGCATCATGCACTGATCACGTGGCTGATCATGCACTGATCACGTGACTGATCATGCACTGATCACGTGGCTATCATGCACTGATCACGTGGCTGATCATGCAATGATCACGTAGCTACCATGCACTGGTCACGTGACTGATCATGCACTGATCACGTAAATGATCATGCACTGATCACGTGACTGATCATGCACTGATCACGTGACTGATCATGCACTGATCACGTGGCTATCATGCACTGATCACGTGGCTGATCATGCACTGATCACGTAGCAACCATGTACTGGTCACGTGACTGATCATGCACTGATCACGTAATTGATCATGCACTGATCACGTGGCTGATCATGCACTGATCACGTGGCTGATCATGCACTGATCACGTGACTGATCATGCACTGATCACGTGACTGATCATGCACTGATCACGTGGCTATCATGCACTGATCACGTGGCTATCATGCACTGATCACGTGGCTGATCACACATGATCACGTGACTGATCATGCACTGATCACGTGGCTGTCATGCACTGATCACGTGGCTGATCATGCACTGATCACGTAGCTATCATGCACTGATCACGTGACTGATCATGCACTGATCACGTGGCTGATCATGCACTGATCACGTGACTGATCATGCACTGATCACGTGGCTATCATGCACTGATCACGTGGCTGATCATGCACTGATCACGTAGCTATCATGCACTGATCACGTGACTGATCATGCACTGATCACGTGGCTGATCATGCACTGATCACGTGACTGATCATGCACTGATCACGTGGCTGATCATGCACTGATCACGTGGCTGATCATGCACTGATCACGTGGCTATCATGCACTGATCACGTGGCTGATCATGCACTGATCACGTGACTGATCATGCACTGATCACTGGCTATCATGCACTGATCACGTGGCTATCATGCACTGATCACGTGGCTGATCATGCACTGATCACGTGACTGATCATGCACTGATCACGTCTGATCATGCACTGATCACGTGACTGATCATGCACTGATCACGTGGATGATCATGCACTGATCATGTGACTGATCATGCACTGATCACGTGGCTATCATGCACTGATCACGTGGCTGATCATGCAATGATCACGTAGCTACCATGTACTGATCACGTGACTGATCATGCACTGATCACGTGACTGATCATGCACTGATCACGTGACTGATCATGCACTGATCACGTGACTGATCATGCACTGATCACGTGGATATCATGCACTGATCACGTGGCTGATCATGCACTGATCACGTGTCTGATCATGCACTGATCACGTGGCTGATCATGCACTGATCACGTAACTGATCATGCACTGATCACGTGGCTATCATGCACTGATCACGTGGCTGATCATGCACTGATCACGTGGCTGATCACACACTGTCACGTGACTGATCATG